>NC_084570.2:36346660-36399160 GCF_033978685.3 Nerophis lumbriciformis | reverse complement strand
TTTAAATAAATAAATACTGCTCAAATATTTGTTTAAAAAAAAAAAACACCTTTAGATATTTTTTTGTAATCATGATATCACAATACGAAGGTCCTGGGTTCAATCCCGGGCTTGGGATCTTTCTGTGTGGAGTTTGCATGTTCTCCCCGTGACTGCGTGGGTTCCCTCCGGGTACTCCGGCTTCCTCCCACCTCCAAAGACATGCACCTGGGGATAAGTTGATTGGCAACACTAAAAATTGGCCCTAGTGTGTGAATGTGATTGTGAATGTTGTCTGTCTATCTGTGTTGGCCCTGCGATGAGGTGACGACTTGTCCAGGGTGTACCCCGCCTTCCACCTGTGTCCAGCTGAGATAGGCTCCAGCACCCCCCCACGACCCAGAAAGGGACAAGCGGTATAAAATGGATGGATGGATGGATATTGTACCCCAGCAGGCACAAGACATTGAAACACCGTTGAGAACTTGTTAAATTAGGTCCTGAAATTGAACAACTCCAACACAACGTTGAAACAACATGCTTTTTGACAACGGTTAATCAATGTTGGGTTCCGACGTTGATTTGACATTGAAATTTGGTCATTTCCCAACCAATATTCTACAACACAAATAGAACATTGAAACAACATGCTTTTTGACAACGGTTAATCAATGTTGGGTTCTGACGTTTTTCTTTTTTTTTTTTATTCATTATTTATTTCACTTCGAAAACAGTCAGTCAGACGGGCGCAAACTTCAAACAGGACGTTAATTTGACGTTGAAATTTGGTCATTTCCCAACCAATATTCTACAACACAAATACAACGTCGAAACAACATGCTTTTTAAAAACGTTTAATCAATGTTGGGTTCTGAAGTTGATTTCACATTGAAATTTGGTAATTTCCCGACCAATATTCTACAACACAAATACCGTATTTTCCGCACTATAAGGCGCACCTAAAAACCACAAATTTTCTCAAAAGCTAACAGTGCGCCTTATAACCCGGTGCGCTTTATTACGATTAATTTTCATAAAGTTTCGATCTCGCAACTTCGGTAAACAGCCGCCATCTTTTTTCCCGGTAGAACAGGAAGCGCTTCTTCTTCTACGCAAGCAACCGCCAAGGAAAGCACCCGCCCCCATAGAACAGGAAGCGCTTTAAGCAACCACCCGCCCCCGGAAGAAGAAGAAAAAACGCGCGGATATCACCGTACGTTTCATTTCCTGTTTACATCTGTAAAGACCACAAAATGGCTCCTACAAAGGACAAGGATCCGGTTCATAAAAAGACGCAATCTCTCCATCCGCACACGGATTACTACCGTATTTCACAGCAACTGATATTCCTGTGGAACGGGAGCACGTACGGTGAATATTCGCACCACAGGGAATGAGAAGTCATCCTTCACTGTGGTTCTAGCTTGCCATGCTAACTTCCACCCATGGTGATATTCAAAAGGAAGACCTTGCCAAAAGAGACCTTTCCAGCCGGCGTCATCATAAAAGCTAACTCGAAGGGATGGATGGATGAAGAAAAGATGAGCGAGTGGTTAAGGGAAGTTTACGCGAAGAGGCCGGGTGGCTTTTTTCACACAGCTCCGAAGGCGAACACACCTTCACTAAGACGGGCAGATAGCGCCGGTCGACATACGCCAACATCTGCCAGTGGATCGTAAATGCCTGGGCAGATAGTTTCGGTCACAACTGTGGTCCGAGCTTTCCGGAAGGCAGGATTCACAGAACTGCTGCACAACAACAGCGACACTGAATCCGATGACTTCGACGAGGCGGAGCCGGCCATTTTTGGATCCCACGCTTGCGCAACTTTTCAATTCGGACACCGAAGACGAAGAATTCGAAGGATTTACGAATGAAGAATAACTTCAGAAGGTGAGCGCTATGTTTATTTTGTGTGTTGTGACATTAACGTTCGAGCAACATTATGTTGCTATTTATTGCTCTACACCATTTTGAATTTTACTATGTTTGTGATTGCACATTTGCGTACATTTTGGGACAGAGTTGTTAGAACGCTGGTTTTCAATATATTATTAAAGTTTGACTGAACTATCTGACTGTTTTTTTGACATTCACTTTAGCGCAGCGTTTTTTTGACATTCACTTTAGCGCAGCGTAGGCGCGGCTTATAGTCCGGGGCGGCTTATTGGTGGACAAAATTATGAAATATGTAATTCATAGAAGGTGCGGCTAATAATCCGGTGCGCCTTATAGTGCGGAAAATACGGTACAACGTTGAAACAACATGCTTTTTGACAATGTTTAATTAATGTTGGGTTCTGACGTTGATTTGACATTGAAATTTGATCATTTCCCAACCAATATTCTACAACACAAATAGAACATTGAAACAACATGCTCTTTGACAACGTTTAATCAATGTTGGGTTCTGACGTTTTTCCTTTTTTTTTTTATTCATTATTTATTTATTTCACGTCGAAAACAGTCAGTCTTACGCGCACAAACAGGACGTTAATTTGACATTGAATTTTGTTCATTTCCCAACCAATATTCTACAACACAAATATGTTGAAACAACATGCTTTTTGACAACGTTTAATCAATGTTGGGTTCTGACGTTGATTTGACATTTAAATTTGGTCATTTCCCGACCAATAGTCTACAACGTTGAAACAACATTGAAATTTGGATGGATGTATCAATGTCAGTTTTAAAGGACACATAGGTATAATCAACGTTGCATCATTGTCAGTTTTAAAGTTAAAGTTAAAGTCCCAATGATTGTCACACACACACTGGGTGTGGTGAAATCATTCTCTGCATTTGGCCCATCCCCTTGTTCCACCCCCTGGGAGGTGAGGGGAGCAGTGAGCAGCAACGGTGGCCACGCCCAGGAATCATTTTGGTGATTTAAGCTCCAATTCCAACCCTTGATGCTGCGTGCCAAGCAGGTAAGTAATGGGTCCCATTTTATAGTCTTTGGTATGACTCGGCCGGGGTTTGAACTCACAACCTCCCAGTCTCAGGGCGGACACTCTAACCACTAGGCCACTGAGCTGGTCTTTAAAGGACATGTACGTACTGTATAATCAACGTTATATCATTGTCACTTTTAAAGGACATGTACGTACTGTACAATCAACGTTGTATCATTGTCACTTTTAAAGGACATGTACGTATAATCAACGTTGTATCGATGTTGTGTGCCTGCTGGGAAAGCAGTGTTTCTTAACCATAGGGCCTTTTGTTGGTAGTGATGTGCGATGCCACTGATTTTCTTTCGATTCGATACAGAGTAAAGTTCAGGCTGGCATCGGCAATACCGATCCGATACCGATACTTTGTGCACGTATACCTAATGAGTCTACTCAAATTTAAAACATTGTGTGTTTTAAAAAAACCTTTCTATTTAAAAAAAAGTAAAAATATAAGAAAAAAGAGCAACAAAATGTAATGTAATGAAAAAGAGATGAACGTTTTAAACTAACAATAATATACTTATTCTCCTTAACACACATAATATGTTTTTGTTTTAAACTAACAATAACATACTTATTCTCATACAACACAGTACACACATAATAGGATTTTGTTTTAAATTAACAATAATATACTTATTCTCATACAACACACAAAATATATATATTTTTAAACTAACAATGACATATTTATTCTCCTATAACACACATAATATGTTTTTGTTTTAAACCAGAGGTGTCAAAGTCGTTTTCACTGAGGGCCACATCACAGTTATGTTTGGCCCCAGAGGGCTGCTTCTAACAGTGAATACTATTATGACACCATTTTTTTATGCATTGTATTAGTAGATTTTTTTTTAAACTAAAATGTAAAAAAAATATGGTAAGTTGCAATAATTTCACCTCAAAATGTAGTGTATATTACTGTAAATGGAAAAACAGTACTGCTGTTTTTATGGTTAAAAAAGGCAGCTCAGTGGCCAGAATTTTACTGTAAAATGTACATTAGATTTTTTACTGTATATAAAAAAAACCTGCAATTTTGCAGTAAAATCTTGGCACCTGAGCTGCCAGTTGTTTTACCGCAAACAAACAACTGTAGATTTTTCAGTGTATTACTGTAAATGCCAAATTGGCACCACAGTTTATTACAGTAAAAAAAGTTTCATGTGGTTTTTATAGAAAAATGCTATAAAAACCACAGTAAACTTTTACATTTTACCATGAAATCTATTGGTACTTTTACATTGCACAATTTGATGGGTAACTTGCTTTGAAATCATTAATATTAGTATTTATTTCTGTTTAAAAAAGGGTTTGAATATTTGATAAGATATTTTTGCATAGTTAGACAATACCTGTATATAAGTTAACATAATTTGCGATTACATTATTGTTTTCCTCCCAAAATAGAAAGAACGTATACATTTAGTAAGAAAAGTTAAATTACTTTATTGATACATATTATTTGCAGGCTTTCAAGGGCCAAATAAAATGAAGTGGCGGGCCACATCTGGCCCCTGGGCCTTGAGTTTGACACCAGTGATTTAAACTAACAATAATATACTTATTCTCATATAACACTCATAATGTGTCATACCAAAGACTATAAAAATGGGACCCATTACATCCCTTTTTGGCAGTCAGCATCAAGGGTTGGAATTAGGGGGTTAAATCACCGAAAAATGATTACCGGGCGTGGCCACCGCTGCTGCTCACTGCTCCCCTCACCTCCCAGGGGGTGAGAGTGATGGGTCAAATGCAGAGGATAATCTCACCACATCTGGAGTGTGTGCGATAGAGATGCGCGGTTTGCGGGCACAACCGCGGAGTCCGCGGATTATCCGCGGATCGGGCGGATGAAATTTAAAAAAATAAGATTTTATCCGCGTGCGGGTCGGGTCGGGCGGATCAATTAGATATATATATATATATATATATTTTTTTTTTTTAATTTTTTTTTGCGGGTGGCAGTTAAACCAATTCGGAAATATATATACATAGTTAAATGTTGTTACCCACATACGAAAAACGAGCAGGCACCTGCTGCATATGCCACAACAGAAGAAAAAAAAAGAAAAGAGATGGACACTTTTACGGAGCGGAGAAGGGACGCCTCGCCGGGGTCCGGGACCGAGGCCCCTTCCCCCGAGAGGGCCCCACCGGGAGCCGTAGCTGAGGCGATCCGCGAGAAGGGCCCGACGCACGTCCAGGGTCACTACCGCGCCCACCGCACCGACACCCCGCCTCGTCCGCCTTCGCCGCGGCCGGCGTCACGCGCAGCAGGTAAGCAGCTTACCTGCCCGCCACCCCCGTGGCCGGGGGCTCGTAACATGGGTCACTCCGCGCGCTCCGCCCGCGCAGCTTACCTGCCCGCCACCCCTGTCGCCGGGGGCGCGTAACAGGGGTCACTCCGCGCGCAGTGCGCTCACGAAAGGGGTGGGGCTCACCCTGGTTTATATAGAGAGCAGGACGGTGGCCATGGAAGTCGGAACCCGCTAAGGAGTGTGTAACAACCCACCTGCCGAATCAACTAGCCCTGAAAATGGATGGCGCTGGAGCGTGGGCCCATACCTGGCCGTCGCCGGTAGCGAGACGCGCTTGGAGGTGCGCTCAGCGCGGCTCCCATATGATTGCGCACTGGTGTGCGTCTGGGTCGTGACAGCGTGGCACGCGAAAGACTGTGCTGCATTGGATCAGTCTCCTTTCTTTAACAGGCAAAAGCTTTATAACCTCACCATACCTGCCAACTTTTTGAAATCAGAAAAACCTAGTAGCCAGGGTCCAAGGGCCGCAGGCCCCGGTATGTCCAGGACAAAGTCCTGGTGGAGGGTTCAGGGCTTCGCCCCCCGACGCAAAATGATTATTAGCATTCAGACAGGTTAAAATGTTGCTAAAACCATCACTTTTCTATCAGTCACAGTGACTTTTCAAAACAAAAATATTACAGCAAAAATCATATGGGTTGATTGACATGTTTATTCTGTAAGCTAACTTCAATAGTTTGAAATTATTTTGACAGTTAATGCCAGTTATCCTGTCAACCTTTCACAAGACTTCAATTTGTTAATTGAAAGTATAAACAGTATAAACACTTTTTACAGTAAACAAATGGTAAAACAGTACTAAACAATAAATTCACATTTCTATCACAATTATCATACTGTAAACATGGTAAGCTAACTTCATTAAAATTAATAGTCCTGTCAATAGCATGGAATTACAATTCAAATGTAGTTTTTTTGTAAGCCTTTCAAAAGAATTCAAAATATGAAAAATTAATGAAAATTAATTTAAGCCATCAGACACTTGAAAAGTGGCACATCACATCTCTAATGTAATCATTTTAACTTTTCAACAGAAATAGCACTGCAAAAATATTAAGGACATACTTCTGTATTTTGGTAGTTATGCTGTCAACATTTAACAAGATTTCTTCAACTTGGACTTGAAAGCATAAATAGTATAAACACTTTTAACAGTATGTCGTGCTGTGAAATACAGCCGACAGGATTGCGCACCAAACACGAGGCAAGGCCAAAGCGCATGCAGGTGCAGGAGAAGAAAGGACTTCTTTCATTTAAGGTTTGTGATAAACCATCAAACTCATTCGTTAAAAGGACTCTATAGTACCGTATTTTCCGCACTATAAGGCGCACCGGATTATTAGCCGCACCTTCAATGAATTACATATTTCATAACTTTGTCCACCAATAAGCCGCCCCGGATTATAAGCCGCGCCTACGCTGCGCTAAAGGGAATGTCAAAAAAAACAGTCAGATAGTTCAGTCAAACTTTAATAATATATTGAAAACCAGCGTTCTAACAACTCTGTCCCAAAATGTACGCAAATGTGCAATCACAAACATAGTAAAATTCAAAATGGTGTAGAGCAATAGCAACATAATGTTGCTCGAACGTTAATGTCACAACACACAAAATAAACATAGCGCTCACCTTCTGAAGTTATTCTTCATTCGTAAATCCTTCGAATTCTTCGTCTTCGGTGTCCGAATTGAAAAGTTGCGCAAGCGTGGGTTCCAAAATGGCCGGCTCCGTCTCTTCGAAGTCATCGGAGTCAGTGTCGCTGTTGTTGTCCAGTAGTTCTGTGAATCCTGCCTTCCGGAAAGCTCGGACCACAGTTGTGACCGAAATATCTGCCCAGGCATTTACGATCCACTGGCAAATGTTGGCGTATGTCGTCCGGCGCTGTCTGCCCGTCTTAGTGAAGGTGTGTTCGCCTTCGGAGCTGTGTGAAAAAAGCCACCCGGCCTCTTCGCGTAAACTTCCCTTAACCACTCGCTCATCTTTTCTTCATCCATCCATCCCTTCGAGTTAGCTTTTATGATGACGCCGGCTGGAAAGGTCTCTTTTGGCAAGGTCTTCCTTTTGAATATCACCATGGGTGGAAGTTAGCATGGCAAGCTAGAACCACAGTGAAGGATGACTTCTCATTCCCTGTGGTGCGAATATTCACCGTACGTGCTCCCGTTCCACAGTGCGGTTCACAGGAATATCAGTTGCTGTGAAATACGGTAGTAATCCGTGTGCGGATGGAGAGATTGCGTCTTTTTATGAACCGGATCCTTGTCGCTTAGTAGGAGCCATTTTGTGGTCTTTACAGATGTAAACAGGAAATGAAACGTACGGTGATATCCGCGCGTTTTTTCTTCTTCTTCCGGGGGCGGGTGGTTGCTTACAGTAGAAGAAGAAGCGCTTCCTGTTCTATGGGGGCGGGTGCTTTCCTTGGCGGTTGCTTGCGTAGAAGAAGAAGCGCTTCCTGTTCTACCGGGAAAAAAGATGGCGGCTGTTTACCGAAGTTGCGAGATCGAAACTTTATGAAAATGAATCGTAATAAAGCGCACCGGGTTATAAGGCGCACTGTCAGCTTTAGAGAAAATTTGTGGTTTTTAGGTGCGCCTTATAGTGCGGAAAATACGGTAATATAAAGCGGATTTTTCTGGACATTATCATGCAAGAAAAGTTTATTTTTGGGACCGCGATCACCGCGTAATGATTTTTAAAGGTTGCATTACAAACATGTAACTGTCCCATGTGATCAGCCAGTGCGATTGGAAGTCCATGCTCAATTATTGCCTCCGTAAATAAAACTTCGGCATTTATCAGCCAAGATGGCGGCGCCCTGATGGCAGCGGCTTGCAGACGCTCTTGGAAGTGTAGAGCGATTTGGCAAAAATACCCGTCAATTCTGTCTATTTCATGGCTGGCTCACAGCGTGGACACTTCGTGGTCAGATACGACCGACAGACGATTCTGGATGTGGATAGATCGGGCCGTTATAGGCTGAAAGATGCGGGTACTTTCGACCTCCTCGCTAGCATGGGGATTCTTCGCCGGCTACATCCAGCGGCCTCGAAAGCAGCGGAGTTAAGTGCCAGCGAGGACCGTCAACGGAAGACACGTAAGCGGTGTGAGCGGAAGCAGAAGCGGGGATGCCGAGCGGGGCTAACAACAAAGCGAAAGGCTAATCCTAAAAGAAGCGCTAGTCCGGGTGAGAAGTTTGTTAAAATAGAACTAGCCAGCGCCAGGCTGGATAATACCTGCACACATAGCAACTATTTTAGAACAATACACAACTCAAAAAATGTTTTTTCTGTGTCAAAAGTAGACATGCACTCTACTGAGGTGGCACGTTATGATGCGTTCGGTTTATCACAACATCAAGCAAACAATCGGAAAATTACCGTCATATCAATTCCTAGATATGGTCGAAATTATTTAAATTGCACTACACATAATAAACACAACATTATTAATATTGCTACTACGGATAATTTCAACAAAAACTCCTCAAAACAGCCCACTACCTATAATATGGGCTTCTTAAACATAAGATCATTATCTTCCAAAACGTTATTAGTTAATGAGGTCATTAGAGACAATAATCTTGACGTTATTGGTCTCGCCGAGACCTGGCTCAAACCAGATGATTTCTTTGCGCTGGGTGAGGCGTCTCCTCCTGGCTATGCGGGAGCGCATATTGCCCGTCCCATTAAAAGGGGTGGGGGAGTTGCACTCATCCACAATAAAAACTTTAATCTTACCCCGAACCTAAATAATAAATATAACTCGTTTGAGATGCTTACTATGAGGTTTGTCACACCACTGCCTCTCCACCTGGCTGTTATCTACCGCCCCCCAGGACCCAATTCGGACTTCATCAGTGAATTTTCAGAGTTTGTTGCTGATTTAGTGACGCACGCCGACAATATAATCATAATGGGGGACTTTAATATCCATATGAATACCCCATCGGACCCTCAGTGCATGGCGCTCCAGACTATAATTGATAGCTGTGGTCTTACACAAATAATAAATGAACCTACGCATCGCAACGGAAATACGATAGATCTAGTGCTGGTCAGGGGTGTCACCACCTCCAAAGTTACGATACTCCCGTATACTAAAGTAATGTCCGATCATTACCTTATAAAATTCGAAGTTCTGACTCATTGTCAACAAACTAATAATAATAACTACTATAGCAGCCGCAACATTAATGCTGCCACAACGATGACTCTTGCTGGCCTACTGCCTTCGGTAATGGCACCATTCCCAAATTATGTCGGCTCTATTGATAACCTCACTAACAACTTTAACGACGCCCTGCGCGACACCATTGATAGTATAGCACCGCTAAAGCTTAAAAGAGCCCCTAAAAGGCGCACCCCATGGTTTACAGAAGAAACTAGAGCCCATAAATTATCATGTAGAAAGCTGGAACGCAAATGGCGTGCTACTAAACTTGAGGTTTTCCATCAAGCATGGAGTGATAGTTTAATAACTTATAAACACATGCTTACCCTAGCTAAAGCTAAATATTACTCAAATCTCATCCACCTCAACAAAAATGATCCGAAATTTTTGTTTAGTACAGTAGCATCGCTAACCCAACAAGGGACTCCTCCCAGTAGCTCCACCCACTCAGCAGATGATTTTATGAATTTCTTTAATAAGAAAATTGAACTCATTAGAAAGGAGATTAAAGACAATGCATCGCAGCTACAACTGGGTTCTATTAACACAGATACGACTGTATCTACGAAGGATACCGCCCTCCAAAATAGTTTCTCTCTCTTTGATGAAATAACATTAGAGGAATTGTTAAGATGTGTTAAGGGGACAAAACAAACAACATGTTTACTTGACCCATTTCCTGGGAAACTTATTAAGGAGCTTTTTGTATTATTAGGTCCATCAGTGCTAAATATTATAAACTTATCACTTTCCTCTGGCACTGTTCCACTAGCATTCAAAAAAGCGGTTATTCATCCTTTGCTCAAAAGACCTAACCTCGATCCTGACCTCATGGTAAACTACCGGCCGGTGTCCCACCTTCCGTTTATCTCGAAAATCCTCGAAAAAATTGTCGCACAGCAGCTAAATGAACACTTAATGTCTAACAATCTCTGTGAACCTTTTCAATCCGGTTTCAGGGCAAATCACTCTACGGAGACAGCCCTCGCAAAAATGACTAATGATCTACTGCTAACGATGGATTCTGATGCGTCATCTATGTTGCTGCTTCTTGATCTTAGCGCTGCTTTCGATACCGTCGATCATAATATTTTATTAGAGCGTATCAAAACACGTATTGGTATGTCAGACTTAGCCTTGTCGTGGTTTAACTCTTATCTTACTGACAGGATGCAGTGCGTCTCCCATAACAATGTGACCTCGGACTATGTTAAGGTAACGTGCGGAGTCCCCCAAGGTTCGGTTCTTGGCCCTGCACTCTTTAGTATTTACATGCTGCCGCTAGGCGACATCATACGCAAATACGGTGTTAGCTTTCATTGCTATGCTGATGACACCCAACTCTACATGCCCCTAAAGCTGACCAACACGCCGGATTGTAGTCAGCTGGAGGCGTGTCTTAATGAAATTAAACAATGGATGTCCGCTAACTTCTTGCAACTCAACACTAAGAAAACGGAAATGCTGATTATCGGTCCTGCTAAACACCGACATTTATTTGATAATACCACCTTAACATTTGACAACCAAACAATTACACAAAGCGACTCAGTAAAGAATCTGGGTATTATCTTCGACCCAACTCTCTCCTTTGAGTCACACATTAAGAGTGTTACTAAAACGGCCTTCTTTCATCTCCGTAATATCGCTAAAATTCGTTCCATTTTGTCCACTAGCGACGCTGAGATCATTATTCATGCGTTCGTTACGTCTCGTCTCGATTACTGTAACGTATTATTTTCGGGTCTCCCTATGTCTAGCATTAAAAGATTACAGTTGGTACAAAATGCGGCTGCTAGACTTTTGACAAGAACAAGAAAGTTTGATCATATTACGCCTATACTGGCTCACCTGCACTGGCTTCCCGTGCACTTAAGATGCGACTTTAAGGTTTTACTACTTACGTATAAAATACTACACGGTCTAGCTCCAGCCTATCTTGCCGATTGTATTGTACCATATGTCCCGGCAAAAAATCTGCGTTCAAAGAACTCCGGCTTATTAGTGATTCCCAGAGCCCAAAAAAAGTCTGCGGGCTGTAGAGCGTTTTCTATTCGGGCTCCAGCACTATGGAATGCCCTCCCGGTAACAGTTAGAGATGCTACCTCAGTAGAAACATTTAAGTCCCATCTCAAAACTCATTTGTATACTCTAGCCTTTGAATAGCCCCCCTTTTTTAGACCAGTTGATCTGCCGTTTCTTTTCTTTTCTCCTCTGCTCCCCCCTATCCCTTGTGGAAGGGGAGACACACAGATCCGGTGGCCATGGATGGGGTGCTGGCTGTCCGGGGTCGGGACCCGGGGTGGACCGCTCGCCTGTATATCGGTTGGGAACATCTCTGCGCTGCTGACCCGTCTCCGCTCGGGATGGTTTCCTGCTGACCCCACTGTGGACTGTACTCTTACTGTTATGCTGGATCCACTATGGACTGGACTCTCACAATATTATGTTAGACCCACTCGACATCCATTGCATTCGGTCTCCCTAGAGGGGGGGGGGTTACCCACATATGCGGTCCTCTCCAAGGTTTCTCATAGTCATTCACATCGACGTCCCACTGGGGTGAGTTTTTCCTTGCCCTTATGTGGGCTATACCGAGGATGTCGTTGTGGCTTGTGCAGCCCTTTGAGACACTTGTGATTTAGGGCTATATAAATAAACATTGATTGATTGATTGATTGATTATCACATCCAAAGAATCTGTTTGGGCGACGAAAAACGTTGAAAGTTTTCCACTTGTATCGCTAGCAACGGCATTAGACTTGTGTTCTTTTGTCCCAACGTGGTCTTTTACATCGCTAATTCCTCCGTGTCCGATCGAAAAATCTTGTCTGCACAAGGTGCAATTCGCGTAGTTTTCACCCTTTTTTTTTTAAATGAATGAAAAACCGTATTTTTTATCACTGCACCCGTAACCCGGAATAGGTTGATGAAAACCGTACGAATTACGGGAAAACCGGAGTAGTTGGCAGGTGCCTCACTAATGCCTTGCATCGTCTATATTAGATATACCGGGCGGATGGCGGGCGGATGCAGTTCTGATCAAACGTTACATCGGGTGGATGGCGGATGGTTGACAACTTTCTGATGCGGTTGCGGATGAAATATTTGCCTATCCGCGCATCTCTAGTGTGCGACTATCAGTGGTACTTTTTACTGTAATACACTTTTCCACCACATGTGGCAGTAATGTCAACATCAAACAAACAGAAGAAGTGTCTTGTCCGCAAAAATAAAGCTGTGTATTAATTTGCACTTTCATTTGGACAATTTATTTAAAACACATATATTGTATATCATTATTTATTATTAATGTAGTTAGAATGTGCTCAAATTTAAAATAAACACTAAAACAGCACAAATCTAGTAAAAGCAACACATGAACCAAGTATAGTCATAATGAACAAACATTATAAAAGTGGTTTGGGGTTTCTAGGTCACATGACTAAAAAGTTTGTGACGATTGAAAAGTCCCGGATAAGCCATTGACAAGTCATTTACTGACGGTCCCTTCACCACGCGAGTCGGACATCCACGGACAAGAGTTTCCAAGTTGGTGGACAAAGTGTGGTCTTAGCTGGATGTTGAAGGTCTCGGAACTAAGTTCACCTCGGCCAGTCCCGCCACTAAAACCACGCAGCCTTTACTGTTCCACGTCACGCATGCAACGTTAATTCTACGAGCCTGGACTTGAGTGCTTTTTTTTTTTGCACTCGCCGACTCTGTGTTTTCGCCTGGCGTGGGAGTCCTCATCTTGTGTTCTGGCAGCTTGATACATCCTCCCTTGGAAAAACACCAGCTGTGCGTGTGCGCGTGCGCAAAGCATGCACAAAGTGTGCATTAAATCACACATTACACGCAGGCAGCCGACTGAGGCGCGTGGGCCTGCGTCACGCGTCAGTCCAAGACATTTCCAGCTGTTTCCGAGCACGCGGTCTTGTGTCAGCACGTCCCCGTGCGGGATTCTGCCACTTGAAAGACAATTTCACGGGAGTCAGACGTGGCAAGACTACTTGGGAGGAAGGGGAAACAAGAGGCACAGTTTACAGTTTTGTCCACATATGCTACAGCTTTATACCGAAATGGAGGAAATACCTCGTTGTCCTCAAAATTCTACATACAATACCCCATAATGGCAAGGTGAAAAGTATTTATTTATTTTTTTTACAAATGTATTAAAAACCAAATAAAACATGTACGTACAGTAAGTCACTATAGGGCATACGTGCTCACCCTCACGATTTTCCGGGAGACTCCGGAATTTCAGTGCCCTTCCCGAAAATCTCCCGGGGCAACCATTCTCCCGAATTTCTCCCGATTTCCACCAGGACAACAATATTGGGGGCGTGCCTTAAAGGCACTGCCTTTAGCGTCCTCTCTCACCTGAAAAGGAGACTATTATATACAGTGTGTCTCCGTTATCCATAGGTTTATCTATAACCCATAAAGTAGGCAGGCACGGAGCTATTTCTCAGCATGTGTTTATTCCAGCCGGCACGTTAATACACTGACACACAACATCCGGATTCCCGTCATGCATTGCTTCAAAACTACGGCAAGTAGTAATGTCCAAAAGCATAACAGAGACGAAGCAGAAGAACGAAGAAGAGACGTGGCGACGACGAGTAAGAAGAAGAGGTACGCTTGCAAGTATATATATATATATATATATATATATATATATATATATATATATATATATATCAATCCATCAATGTTTATTTATATAGCCCTAAATCACAAGTGTCTCAAAGGCCCCCCCCCCCGCTCTAGGGGAGACCGAGTGCAATGGATGTCGAGTGGGTCTGACATAATATTGTGAAAGTCCAGTCCATAGTGGATCCAACATAATAGTAAGAGTCCAGTCCATAGTGGGGCCAGCAGGAAACCATCCCGAGCTGGGACGGGTCAGCAGCGCAGAGATGTCCCCAACCGATGCACAGGCGAGCGGTCCATCCCGGGTCCCGACTCTGGACAGCCAGCACTTCATCCATGGCCACCGAACCTGTGTAACTCCACCTCCACAAGGGAGAGGGAGGCAGAGGAGAGAAGAAAAGAAACGGCAGATCAGGTCTAAAAGGGGGGTCTATTTAGAGGCTTGAGTATACAAATGAGTTTTAAGATGGGACTTAAATGCTTCTACTGAGGTAGCATCTCTAACTGTTACCGGGAGGGCATTCCATAGTATTGGAGCCCGAATAGAAAACGCTCTATAGCCCGCAGACTTTTTTTGGGCTCTGGGAATCACTAATAAGCCGGAGTTCTTTGAACGCAGATTTCTTGCCGGGACATATGGTACAATACAATCGGCAAGATAGGCTGGAGCTAGACCGTGTAGTATTTTATACGTAAGTAGTAAAACCTTAAAGTCAAATCTTAAGTGCACAAGAAGCCAGTGCAGGTGAGCCAGTATAGGCGTAATATGATCAAACTTTCTTGTTCTTGTCAAAAGTCTAGCAGCCGCATTTTGTACCAACTGTAATCTTTTAATGCTAGACATAGGGAGACCCGAAAATAATAAGTTTCAGTAATCGAGACGAGACGTAACGAACACATGAATAATGATCTCAGCGTCGCTAGTGGACAAAATGGAACGAATTTTAGCGATATTACGGAGATGAAAGAAGGCCGTTTTAGTAACACTCTTGATGTGTGACTCAAACAAGAGAGTTGGGTGGAAAATAATACCCAGATTCTTTACCGAGTCGCCTTGTGTAATTGTTTGGTTGTCAAATGTTAAGGTGGTATTATTAAATGTCGGTGTCCAGCAGAACCGATAATCAGCATTTCCGTTTTCTTGGCGTTGAGTTGCAAGAAGTTAGCGGACATCCATTGTTTAATTTCATTAGGACACGCCTCCAGCTGACTACAATCCGGCGTGTTGGTCATCTTTAGAGGCATGTAGAGTTGGGTGTCATCAGCATAACAGTGAAAGCTAACACCGTATTTGCGTATGATGTCACCTAGCGGCAGCATGTAGATACTACAGAGTGCAGGGCCAAGAACCGAACCCTGGGGAACTCCGCACGTTACCTTAACAGAGTCCGAAGTCACATTGTTATGGGAGACGCACTGCATCCTGTCAGTAAGATAGGAGTTAAACCACGACAAGGCTAAGTCTGACATACCAAAACATGTTTTGATACGCTCTAATAAAATATTATGATCGACGGTATGGAAAGCAGCGCTAAGATCAAGAAGCAGCAACATAGATGACGCATCAGAATCCATCGTTAGCAATAGATCATTAGTCATTTTTTCAAGTACACAAACACACACGCACGCACACACATATATGTATATATATTTTCACAGTGTCATTAAGGGGTATTGCGTGTAGAATTTTGAGGACAAAATGAAATTTTGAAAGAAGACTGTAACATAACAAAATGTGTGATCACTGTATACATAAATACAAACATTTTGAAGCATCCTTATGAGTACCATAAGTGTAAAAAGAAGTGAGCCACATCCATCCATCCGTTTTCTACGGCTTGTGCCAGAAGACAACATTTCAAGATTTTTAAAAATGTAAATCAAACTACTCTTCTGCATGAACTATAAAAGATGTCAGTCAGTGAACTATGTGTGCATCCAAACAACACCACGTGCTGACACAAGCAGGCACACAACTCTTTATGTTGTTACAGTCACACACAAGGTGTGGAAGTGGGGTACCTGGTGTGCCGTTTTTTAAAATACATTTGCTGAATGTTGACTGGCAGCAATGAGTAGTTGTGCAGTGTTTTGTCCTCAGTCCTCAATGTGTCCTTTTCTTCTTTTTGCTTGGTGAGGTGGAGTGTGGAGCGAAGGCAAAGAATGTGGCTTCTCCCTCAGCTCTAACCCACCAATCATGGCAGCCAACTAAGGGAAGGAACGAAAGTGGACTGAAACAGCTGAAGGTTTAGAATCCTGCAATAATTTATGCTAATTTATGCACGTACGCTTCATTGAAGGCTCTGAATTGTCTTGGACATGTCAGCTCTCATCTGAACCCAGGTTAGAACCCGCATCACAAACATCTCCAGGAATATTTCATGCTCCTACTCAGTTCTTGAGATGACCCAATCAGAAGACTTTTTAGGAATCCAGCAGTAAGCTATGTATGTTTGAGGCTAGCCACAATGTTAGCATGGCTAACCAACTCTAAACTTATCTTTCAACATATTGGATTTTTCCTGCAGGGTCTTTACGAGCCATGGACTGGGAGACATCAGCAACACTTTGGTTGAAGTCGAACCAAACAACCCAACAAACTACCAACCAAACTAAAAACCCAACCACCAACCAGACAACCAAACTAACAACCAGACAACCAAACTAACAACCAGACAACCTAACAACCAACCAAAAAACAACCAAACTACCAACCAGACAACCAACCGACCAACCAAACTACCAACCAACCAACCTACCAACCAACCAAATAACCAAACTACTAACCAAAAAATACCTACCAACAAACAAACAACCAAGCAAACAACCAACAAAACAACTACCAAACAAAACAACAACCAAAAGACCTACCAACAAAACAACTTACCAAACTACCAACAAAACAACTAACCAAACTACCAACAAAACAAACAACTAATCAAACTACCAACAAAACAACTAACCAAACTACCAACCAACCAACTAACCAAACTACCAACCAAACGACCAACAAAACAACTAACCACACTTCCAACCAAACTACCAACAACACAACCAACCAAACAATTAACCAACCGACCAGCCTAACTACCAACCATGAAACCGACCAAAATACCTACCAACAAAATCAATCAATCAATCAATCTTTATTTATATAGCCCTAAATCACAAGTGTCTCAAAGGGCTGCACAAGCCACAACGACATCCTCGGTACAAAGCCCACATACGGGCAAGGAAAAACTCACCCCAGTGGGACGTCAATGTGAATGACTATGAGAAACCTTGGAGAGGACCGCATATGTGGGTAACCCCCCCCTCTAGGGGAGACCGAAAGCAATGGATGTCGAGTGGGTCTGACATAATATTGTGAGAGTCCAGTCCATAGTGGATCCAACATAATAGTAAGAGTCCAGTCCATAGTGGGGCCAGCAGGACACCATCCCGACGGGTCAGCAGCGCAGAGATGTTCCCAGCCGATGCACAGGCGAGCGGTCCACCCCGGGTCCCGACTCTGGACAGCCAGCACTTCATCCATGGCCACCGGACCTGTGCCCCCCCCCCCTCAAGGAAAAGGGGAGCAGAGGAGAAAAGAAAAGAAACGGCAGATCAACTGGTCTAACAGGGGGGCTATTTAAAGGCTAGAGTATACAAATGAGTTTTAAGATGGGACTTAAATGCTTCTACTGAGGTAGCATCTCTAATTGTTACCGGGAGGGCATTCCATAGTACTGGAGCCCGAATAGAAAACGCTCTATAGCCCGCAGACTTTTTTTGGGCTCTGGGAATCACTAATAAGCCGGAGTTCTTTGAACGCAGATTTCTTGCCGGGACAAATGGTACAATGCAATCGACAAGATAGGACGGAGCTAGACCGTGTAGTATTTTATATGTAAGTAGTAAAACCTTAAAGTCACATCTTAAGTGCACAGGAAGCCAGTGCAGGTGAGCCAGTATAGGCGTAATATGATCAAACTTTCTTGTTCTTGTCAAAAGTCTAGCAGCCGCATTTTGTACCAACTGTAATTTTTTAATGCTAGACATAGGGAGACCCGAAAATAATACGTTACAGCAGTCGAGACGAGACGTAACGAACGCATGAATAATGATCTCAGCGTCGCTAGTTGATAAAATAGAACGAATTTTAGCGATATTACGGAGATGAAAGAAGGCCGTTTTAGTAACACTCTTAATGTGTGATTCAAACGAGAGAGTTGGGTCGAAGATAATACCCAGATTCTTTACTGATTCGCCTTGTGTAATTGTTTGGTTGTCAAATGTTAAGGTGGTATTATTAAATAAATGTCGGTGTTTAGCAGGACCGATAATCAGCATTTCCGTTTTCTTGGCGTTGAGTTGCAAGAAGTTAGCGGACATCCATTGTTTAATTTCATTAAGACACGCCTCCAGCTGACTACAATCCGGCGTGTTGGTCAGCTTTAGGGGCATGTAGAGTTGGGTGTCATCAGCATAACAGTGAAAGCTAACACCGTATTTGCGTATGATGTCGCCTAGCGGCAGCATGTAAATGCTAAAGAGTGCAGGGCCAAGAACCGAACCCTGAGGGACTCCGCACGTTACCTTAACATAGTCCGAGGTCACATTATTATGGGAGACGCATTGCATCCTGTCAGTAAGATAAGAGTTAAACCACGACAAAGCTAAGTCTGACATACCAATACGTGTTTTGATACGCTCTAATAAAATATTATGATCGACGGTATCGAAAGCAGCGCTAAGATCAAGAAGCAGCAACATAGATGACGCATCAGAATCCATCGTTAGCAGTAGATCATTAGTCATTTTTGCGAGGGCTGTCTCCGTAGAGTGATTTGCCCTGAAACCAGATTGAAAAGGTTCACAGAGATTGTTAGACACTAAGTGTTCATTTAGCTGCTGTGCGACAATTTTTTCGAGGATTTTCGAAATAAAGGGAAGGTGGGACACCGGTCGGTAGTTTACCATGAGGTCAGGATCAAGGTTAAAACAACCAACCAACTAAACAAACTACCAACAAAACAACCAAGCAAACAACTAACCAAACGCCCAACCAAATTACCTACCAACAAAACAACCAAGCAAACTACCAACCAAACAACAACCAAACAACTACCAACCAAAATACCTACCAAAAAACAACCAAGCAAACAACTAACCAAACCACCAACCAAAAAAAACAACCAAAATGCTTACCAATAAAACAACCAAGCAAACAACTAAAACAACTAGCCAAACTACCAACCAAAAAAACCTACCAAAATACCTAACAACAATCAAATAACCAAGCAAACTACCAACAAAACAACCAAGCAAACAACTACAAACCAAAAAAACTACTAACAAAACAACTAACCAAACTTCCAACCAAACTACCAACAACACAACCAACCAAACAATTAACCAACCGACCAGTCAAACTACCAACCGAGAAACCGACCAAAATATCTACCGACAAAACAACCAACCAACTAAACAAGCTACCAACAAAACAACCAAGCAAACAACTAAACAAATGACCAACCAAAATACCTACCAACAAAACAACCAAGCAAACTACCAACAAAACAACAAGCAAACAACTACCAACCAAAATACCTACCAAAAAACAACCAAGCAAACAACTAACCAAACCACCAACCAAAGAAACCAACCAAAACACCTACCAATAAAACAACCAAGCAAACAACTAAAACAACTAGCCAAACTACCAACCAAAAAAACTACCAAAATACCCACCAACAAACAAATAACCAAGCAAACTACCAACAAAACAACCAAGCAAACAACTACAAACCAAAAAAACAACCAAAGTATCTCCCAACAAAAGAACCAAGAAAACAGCTAACCAAACTACCAACCAAAATACCTACTAACAAAACAACCAAGCAAACAACTACCAAACAAAACAACAACCAAAAGACCTACCAACAAAACAACTTACCAAACTACCAACAAAACAACTAACCAAACTACCAACTAAACAAACTACCAACAAAACAACTAACCAAACTACCAACCAACCAACTAACCTACCAACCAACCAAACTACCATTAAAACAACTAACCAAACTACCAACAACACAACCAACCAAACAATTAACCAACCGACCAGCCAAACTACCAACCATGAAACCGACCAAAATACCTACCAACAAAACAACCAACCAACTAGCCAAACAACCAACCAAAATACCTACCAACAAAACAACCAAGCAAACTACCAACAAAACAACAAGCAAACAACTACCAACCAAAATACCTACCAAAAAAACAACCAAGCAAACAACTAACCAAACCACCAACCAAAAAACCGACCAAAATACCTACCAATAAAACAACCAAGCAAACAACTAAAACAACTAGCCAAACTACCAACCAAAAAAAAAACTACCAAAATACCTACCAACAAACAAATAACCACGCAAACTACCAACAAAACAACCAAGCAAACAACTACAAACCAAAAAAACAACCAAAATACCTACCAACAAAAGAACCAAGAAAACAGCTAACCAAACTACCAACCAAAATACCTACTAACAAAACAACCAAGCAAACAACTAACCAAATTACTAACCAAAAAAATACTTACCAACAAACAAACAACCAAGCAAACAACCAACAAAACAACCAAGCAAACAACTACCAAACAAAAAAACAACCAAAAGACCTACCAACAAAACAACTTACCAAACTACCAACAAAACAAACAACTAATCAAACTACCAACAAAACAACTGACCAAACTACCAACAACACAACCAAGCAAACAACTAATCTAACTCGCAACAAAACAAGTAACCAAAATACCAACAAAACAACCAATCAAACAACTACCAACCAACTGAGCGAGTTTTACTGGGGTTATTTTGAAGGTGGACTATTTGGCTCCTGGATGTGTTACAACACCAGACAGGATTTGTCTCAATGAATGCAGGAATACAAACTACGGGAGTTTGATACCAAACAACCCTTCTTGCAAAAGCAGACATGAGGCCAGCTTGACTGCCACAAGTCTGGCAGGGCTCTTGGTGGAGGCGCCACCAGGACTGGAAGTGTCAGAGAAAGGAAGTTGGACTGACTTCCTGTCACTGAAGACCACAAATACACCCAAGTGGCGTCCATCTTCCTGAGCAGGACACATAGGATGTACTTCCCTGCATGCCCTGGTTAGCCAGCATCCTGTGCACGCTCCTTTCTTGTTCAGCACCATTCCGTCTGACACATTGATACATACAACCACATCCCACTCTACATATTACTATTGATTTGATCAGATGTTTGACAACATGTCAGACCCTCAATTCAACACTCTGCCACTTCATTAAATGTTACTGTTTAAACTGTGTGCACTGTCAAACAAATTGAATATATTTGTTAAATGAAACCTCTGCCTTGTTTTTAATGAATACTTAGGTCTACTACACTACTGTATTTAATGTTCTCATTATGGTGGTACTTGATGAATACTTAGGTGTACTACACTACTGTATTTTAATGTTGTCATTATGGTGGTACTTAATAAATACTTAGATCTACTACACTACTGTATTTTAATGTTGTCATTATGGTGGTACTTAATGAATACTTATATCTACTACAGTACTGTATTTTAATGTTGTCATTATGGTGGTACTTAATGAATACTTAGATCTACTACACTACTGTGTTTTAATGTTGTCATTATGGTGGTACTTAATGAATACTTAGATCTACTACATTGCTGTATTTTAATGTTGTCATTATGGTGGTACTTAATGAATACTTAGATCTACTACACTACTGTATTTTGATGTTGTCATTATGGTGGTACTTAATGAATACTTAGATCTACTACACTGCTATATTTTAATGTTGTCATTATGGTGGTACTTAATGAATACTTAGGTCTACTACACTACTGTATTTTAATGTTGTCATTATGTTGGTACTTAATGAATACTTAGGTCTACTACACTACTGTATTTTAATGTTGTCATTTTGGTGGTACTTAATGAATACTTAGGTCTACTACACTACTGTATTTTAATGTTGTCATTTTGGTGGTACTTAATGAATACTTAGGTCTACTACACTACTGTATTTTAATGTTGTCATTTTGGTGGTACTTGGTAAACAAAGTTTAAGAACCACTGGTCTAACAAATGTAAACATCACCAGCACTAAACGCCGTCAGAGGTCCCACAATTGTGTGTTGTCCAAAATTGGAATTTGGACCGTTTAAAACTGGGTAAACACAGTTTTTTGTGCCTGCAGCTTTAATGCTAATGAGCTGTGTTTAATCACAATGTTTAATTAATGTTGTGTTCTGACGTTGATTTGACCATTAAAATGTGGTCATTTCCCAATCAGTATTCTACAGCACAAATACAACGTTGAAACAACATGTTTTTTGACGTTTAATCAATGTTGGGTTCTGATGTTGATTTTACATAGAATTTTGGTAATTTCTCAACCAATATTCTACAACACAAATACAACGTTGAAACAACATGCCTTTTGACAACGTTTAATCAAAGTCAAGTTGTGACGTTGATTTGACCATTGAACTTTGGTCATTTTCCAACCAATATTCTACAACACAAATACAACGCTGAAACAACATGCTTTTTAACAACGTTTATTCAATGTTGGGTCATGACGTTGATTTGACATTGAAATTTGGTCATTTCACAACCAATATTCTACAACACAAATACAACATTGAAACAACATGCTTTTTGACAACGTTTAATCAATGTTGGGTTGTGACGTTGATTTGACATTGACATTTGGTCATTTCACAACCAATATTCTACAACACAAATACAACGAGAAACAAAATGCTTTTTGACAATGTTAATTCAATGTCAGGTTGCCATTACTAGAGGTGGGGGGAAACAAATTATTTTAGATGGGTAACGTTTAGGGCTGCAACTAACAACTACCGTATTTTCCGCACTATAAGGCGCACCTAAAAACCACAAATTTTCTCAAAAGCTAACAGTGCGCCTTATAACCCGGTGCGCTTTATTACGATTAATTTTCATAAAGTTTCGATCTCGCAACTTCGGTAAACAGCCGCCATCTTTTTTCCCAGTAGAACAGGAAGCGCTTCTTCTTCTACGCAAGCAACCGCCAAGGAAAGCACCCGCCCCCATAGAACAGGAAGCGCTTTAAGCAACCACCCGCCCCCGGAAGAAGAAGAAAAAACGCGCGGATATCACCGTACGTTTCATTTCCTGTTTACATCTGTAAAGACCACAAAATGGCTCCTACAAAGGACAAGGATCCGGTTCATAAAAAGACGCAATCTCTCCATCCGCACACGGATTACTACCGTATTTCACAGCAACTGATATTCCTGTGGAACGGGAGCACGTACGGTGAATATTCGCACCACAGGGAATGAGAAGTCATCCTTCACTGTGGTTCTAGCTTGCCATGCTAACTTCCACCCATGGTGATATTCAAAAGGAAGACCTTGCCAAAAGAGACCTTTCCAGCCGGCGTCATCATAAAAGCTAACTCGAAGGGATGGATGGATGAAGAAAAGATGAGCGAGTGGTTAAGGGAAGTTTACGCGAAGAGGCCGGGTGGCTTTTTTCACACAGCTCCGAAGGCGAACACACCTTCACTAAGACGGGCAGATAGCGCCGGTCGACATACGCCAACATCTGCCAGTGGATCGTAAATGCCTGGGCAGATAGTTTCGGTCACAACTGTGGTCCGAGCTTTCCGGAAGGCAGGATTCACAGAACTGCTGCACAACAACAGCGACACTGAATCCGATGACTTCGACGAGGCGGAGCCGGCCATTTTTGGATCCCACGCTTGCGCAACTTTTCAATTCGGACACCGAAGACGAAGAATTCGAAGGATTTACGAATGAAGAATAACTTCAGAAGGTGAGCGCTATGTTTATTTTGTGTGTTGTGACATTAACGTTCGAGCAACATTATGTTGCTATTTATTGCTCTACACCATTTTGAATTTTACTATGTTTGTGATTGCACATTTGCGTACATTTTGGGACAGAGTTGTTAGAACGCTGGTTTTCAATATATTATTAAAGTTTGACTGAACTATCTGACTGTTTTTTTGACATTCACTTTAGCGCAGCGTTTTTTTGACATTCACTTTAGCGCAGCGTAGGCGCGGCTTATAGTCCGGGGCGGCTTATTGGTGGACAAAATTATGAAATATGTAATTCATAGAAGGTGCGGCTAATAATCCGGTGCGCCTTATAGTGCGGAAAATACGGTAATTTGATAATCGATTAATCTGTTGATTATTACTTCGATTAATAGATTAATAATCGGATAAAAGAGACAAACTACATTTCTATCCTTTCCAGTATTTTATTGAAAAAAAAAACAGCATACTGGCACCATGTTCTTTCAACTTGCCAAATAAATGGACATTGGGGATGCAGCATACAGCAATAATAACACAGAAATGTAACTCATCAGATCAGAACTGAATCAGATATTGTACACGTTTCTGTTGTGAATAATAAAGGATTCATTTTAGGCTGCCTCTGAATAATAGCATGAAATATTCCAGCACCTTCATAACGTTTAGTTATACTAAAGCGTCACTCAAATCTAAATAGATTTATATAGCTTTATCGGGCCTGGCTACATTGATCCATTATGAAACCAACCTGAGATATTTCTGTCCGTTACGTTTATTTCGAAATTGGTAACCGTGCGTTTTCTTTCTCAAAACGGAGTCAAATGGGCCGGAGACACATTATCAGCCCCGCGTTGCAACAAAGGCATAATGTTAACGTTACTCACAAAAAAGCTGAACTCATGAATGCCTGTTGCCACTATGGACTTAAAAAGTTACGTACTGTGAGTTCTTCCCTTCATCCATGCCTCCAACATGTTTCCTTTTCAGGTGCTCCTGAAGCAATGTTGTACTTTCGTGCCATTTTGCAGGAAACACTCTTCTTTGAAGTCTTTAAAAGTAAAGTGTTCCCACACTTTTGACGACTTAGGTCGTACACTTTTCTCCATTGAAGCAATAACCTCAAGATGTTTCTCCACTGAACTGTTTTCCTCCGCCATTTTTCGAATGTTTCAAGTAAAGGAGAGGGCGTCGTCACGTGAGCTGCACATTGGCTGGCTTACCTCCACCTCATGAGACGTAGCCTCAGCGCCGCCCTGGCGCTGTTTTGTACTGTTTTTGTACTTATTTTGATTATTGTTTCTCAGCTGTTTGTAAATGTTGCAGTTTATAAATAAAGGTTTATTAAAAATAAAAATAAAAATAAAATATAAATAAAAAAGTAGCCTCAGCGCTTGCGCATAGCATAGATCCAACAAATCGATGACTAAATTAATCGGCAACTATTTTTATAATCGATTTTAATCATTAGTTGTTGCAGCCCTAGTAACGTTTGCTGTGGTCTGGAACAAGGCTGTCTTCTTCTAATGGTTTATTCCAATCTTTGTAAGCTGGGTAGCATTTGCTGTGGTCTGGAACAACATGGCACACAAGCAACTATCAGAAATGCAGCCAATATAACGTACAGATAATGTGTCATGAGACATGCAAACATTAATTAAACACACAAGGAAATTAAATGACTTCAAATATACCTACAAACGAGGCATACTAATGCAATATGTACATACAGCTAGCATAAATATCATTGACTAGCTTGCAGTCGTGCAGTGACCAACATCAACAAAGCTCACCTTTGTGCATTCACACACAGCATAAAAGGCTTGGTGGACAAAGTGACAAGGAAAGAGTGGCATAAATCACGTCTTTCTGTGGCAGCGTGGGAGAAATTTATATATGTAAACAAACTGTCGAGTCACAATCCACCAGTGACGTGCAGTCACTAGAGGCAGGTGAGGCGGGGCCTCACCTGCCATCATGGAAAGAAAAAAAATGTAAAAAGAAAACATTTTTATTAAATTGTTATACAGGTATGTATCCAGTGATTATACTATAAAGTTATTTTCCATTTAACTTCACCAGTTTTAGATTATTTTTATTCAAAATCGCTGAATTTTCACATTTGCCGTTCAAATACTGAGAAGAGACGGTGCGGTGATCAGCAGCCAGTTGAGGCACGTCACTCAGTTGTGCCTCAACATGGATTGCGGACTCGGCTAACTGCTGGCCTGCTGTGCAGTGAGACCGTATTGCTATATGAATTATATTATACGTTTCCATAGTTTAGTTAGCTGAGGTATATAATGTACAGTGTATTTTGTCAACAACTGTATGTGTGTAACGTATTTCTTGTGCTGAGCGATCATAAAACGGCTGCAAAAGACGCACTGGCTGAGGCTCCAGTAATCCCGCCTCCTGCACCCCCGCCGTAGATTGCAACCCCTGACGGGAGTGTTATATCAACTAAAGCCCACACTTAAACTTTCCACGTGCAAGATTGAATCTATTTAAAAAAGTTATTTCATAAGAAGCCAAAAAGTGCAAAAACAATAATGTTCGTGTTGGAGGAGTTGTGAATGACTGCAGGGCCACAACATTAGGTACACCTGCAGACTGCAGGTGTACCTTATTCACAACTCCTCCAACACGAACATTATTGTTTTTGCACTTTTTGGCTTCTTATTAAATAACTTTTGTAACCTATTTTTATGGGCTTTCCTCTTTGTGATGTTAAGTTCCTGTTATGCGCTGTTATACAGTATATGCCTTGAGCTCTTATTTTGAAGGCGCTAAGAGCGGAAGTGATGACACGTTGGAGTGCAGCGGAGGTTTTTGAAAGAACGTAAATAAAGTGGTCCTCGTGTAAACTGGAGCCTCCGTGTTTGTTATTTTGTAGTTTCATACAGTATAGGCGACATTTATAAACCCTCGGTTACACTTTTTTAAATAGATTCAATCTTGCACGTGGAAAGTTTAAGTGAGGGCTTTAGTTGATATAACACTCCCGTCAGGGGTTGCGTTAATCCAGCACAACAGCGGCAAATAGACTTCATCTATAAGTAAAGGTAAGACTATAATAACGTTTTTTTTTATTAAATTTGCTTTTTTTGTGTGCTACAGTTTGTATGTGTAAAGTTAAAGTTAAGTTAAAGTACTGTAATATCTGTGATATTTGTATAAGTGTACTGTGTCTTTAAGGTTTTGGAAAACGCGCATGCGCGGGAGAGTTGGCGGTAAGCGAGAGTGTGTGTGAGCGTGAGTTGTGGCTAACAGCAGCTCGTGTATGTGTGTGCGTTACTTTCAACCGATTAACAAGTTACCGCTGGTTAATAAAGCGATTGAGCAGCACATCATCGTCTGTGTGACTCCTTCTCCACTGCGGGGCATTACATTGGTGTCAGAAGTGCTTCGATTTCAACCCGTTGCCGCCCGTATTGTGGAGAGAGGATGTTCGCCGACCGCAGCGCTCGAGTGAAGGTAGAGAAAGGAACTGGAGAGTGTGCGATTGACATGCCGGACGCAGTTTGCGTCGAGCACGGACGCCGTGAAGCCAGCGTGTCGCGCCACATGGACAACAGTACCGCCATGACGGAGCGGCGTCATGACGCAGAAGCGCATGCGCCGCCGCCGAATGTAAACAAACATGGCGGCGCCCATGAGTTTGTGTGCGAAGCATTGAGGACACTGAAGTTTTCCGGGAAAGGAAGCTGGGAAGCTTATAAAATTCAGTTTGAGCTTGTGGCTAATAAAGCAGGCTGGACTGAGGAGGTGAGGGCAATACAGTTGGCTTTGTCACTGACAGAAGAAGCTGCGTCCTGTTTGCTCCTGCTGAACCCGGAAGAGAGACTTGATTACAGTGCGCTGGTTGCTGCGCTGCAAAGGCGTTTTGGAGAGTTTGACTTGAGAGACTCTTTGCGCTGTGAGTTTAAGCACCGTGACAGACTACCGGGTGAGTCGCTTCGGTGCCTTGCTCATGGGATCGAGAGGCTGGGTCGGCGTGCGTATATCGGAATGCCGAACGCAATCCAAAACGAACTGATACGTGATCAATTCATCCAAGCACTGAAACCGGATGAACTGCGCTTGCGCGTCCAGCTTGCCCACCCCACTGCCTTGGCAGATGCACTCGAACTCGCTATGGAGAGAGAGATCGCCACTGGGGCAGCACTTGAGACATTTTCCCGCCCAGTTTCGGCTGCAACTTTTACGCAGGGAGCGGAGCAAAGACCGGCGTGGGTGGAGGAACTTGTATGTGCGCTGCAGACCCGCCCAACCCATTATGAGGAAAAGAAGGACAGACGAGCGTGCACTGCTGTCTGCTGGGGGTGTGGACAACTTGGCCACCTGCTGCGGCGCTGTCCAAATAGAAAGGACCAGCAGGGAAACGGGAGAGGGTCCGTGTAGCCCGGACGACACGGACCCCTTTAGCCGGTTACCGGGAGCACCAGCCCTCGAGTGACGAGACTGTTGTGACTGTGGGCTGGACAGAAGTGGGGGACCCATGTCATGTTTTCGTGCAGATTGGGGACGTGGCCTGCACAGCCCTGGTGGATACTGGATCTTCAGCCACGATTGTGAGACCGGACGTTGTTCCAGCTGGAACCGTTTTAGAACCAAGTCTCACCAGATTAAAGACAGTGACTGGGGAAATAGCCCAGATGAAAGGCAGAGCGACATTTATGTTTATAATCGGAGGCTTGTCAGCAACATTTTCCGCTTGGGTGGCGAATGTGAGCGACCCGTGTATACTTGGTCGAGACTTTTTGAAAGCCACACGATGTGTAATAGACCTGGGGTCTGCGGTGCTCGTTCTGCCGAGTGGCCAGCAAGTAAAGCTGACCGCTCCCACTGAACGGACTGTGGCTGTGTCCGTCAACACCGCAGTCGCCAGTCCGACAACATGGGAAGAGGCTGTCAGGCCCCCCATAGAAAGGGATGAGGCAATCAGGGAGCTCGCAGCCAAGAGGACACCATCCACCACGCAGCAGCCACCGATAATGGGGGCAGAGTCCGCTCGCCCTGAAGAATCAAGTCCAAAGTGGGGGGCGACGTCATCCAAGCCGTCCACAACAGTAGCGGTCCGCTCCATCTGGGAAAGGAACTGCGTCGGCCTCGAAGGGGAGCAGCGCGAGCGGCTGTGGCACGTACTGTGGGACTTTAAAGACATTTTCGTCTTCAATGAAAATGAGGTGGGTCTCACCCATCTGGTTGAACACCACATCGACACGGGGGATGCGCGGCCAATCAAGGTGCGCCCCCGTCGCCTTCCCATGATCCGGCAGGAGGCGGCTGATAGAGAGGTCCACGCCATGCTCGAGGCGGGAATCATAGAACCCTCTGACAGTCCGTGGGCGTCTGGCGTGGTCATGGTTCCCAGGAAGAACAGCACGAGGCCGCGGTTCTGTGTGGACTACAGGCCGCTGAATAAGGTGACAAAAAAGGATTGTTACCCACTCCCGCGGGTCGATGAAACGTTGGACCTGGTCTCAGGGTCCTCGTGGTTTTCGTCGCTCGACCTGCGCAGTGGATACTGGCAGGTCCCACTCACCTCTGAGTCACGAAGAAGACAGCGTTCTGCACCACCAGGGGCCACTGGCAATTCAAGGTCATGAGTTTTGGGCTCTGCAACGCACCAGGGACATTTGAGCGACTGATGGACACAGTGCTCGCTAACATCCCCAGGCAAGAGTGCTTGGTCTACTTGGACGATGTCCTCGTCCATGGACGGTCCTTTCAGTCAGCCCTTGATTCCTTGAGGCTGGTGCTGGAAAGGATTGCGGCATCTGGACTGAAACAACACCCATAGAAGTGCCATTTCATGCGGCGTGAGGTGGAGTTTCTGGGCCACAAGGTGGACGGAAGCGGCATCAGCACGCTGGAGGAGAAGATCAGCGCTATCAGAGACTGGCCAATTCCGAAGGACCAGAAGCAGCTAAAAAGCTTCTTGGGACTTGCCTCATATTATCGGCGTTTTGTAAAGGGATTTTCCTGCAGTGGCGCACCGTTGTTTAGCCTCCTTCAGAACGATCAGATGTTCGTGTGGACGCCGGACTGTCAGGAGGCATTTTCTGGGCTCAAGAAGGCCCTCATGAATGCTCCTGTCCTCACTACTCCAGACCCAGCTAAGCCTTTTGTGCTAGATACGGACGCCAGTAATGTTGGTATGGGCGCGGTGCTGTCGCAGGTGGGCCCAGAAGATGAACGGGTGGTGGCTTACTTCAGCCGCACCTTCAACAAGAGTGAGCGGCGGTACTATGTGACCAGACGTGAACTGTTAGCTGTTGTGTTGGCTGTACGCCATTTCAAGTACTACTTGTGTGGCGTGTCCTTCACCATCAGAACCGACCATGCAGCACTACAATGGCTGATGTCGTTTCGTGAACCAGAGGGTCAGGTGGCGCGATGGCTGGAGGAGCTGCAGTCTTTCCACTTTAGTGTGTGTCATCGGGCTGGGGCGCAGCACGCCAATGCAGACGCTCTCTCTCGGCGGCCGTGTGCTATTGATGGTTGTAGCTACTGTGACCGGCGAGACGTCAGAGAGAAGGAACTGCGCGGAGATGAGACCGCTGACGGGCCTTCATGCTGCACTTTGGAGACTGTGGACGCTGCAGAGTGGGCGGCCAGGCAGGGGGAAGACAGCGATCTCAAACCAGTGCGGCAATGGGTCCAGAGTGGTAGGAGACCACCCTGGGAAGGCGTGTTGGGGCTGTCAGTCGGCACCAAGGGCCTGTGGAGTAAGTTTGCTGTGCTGCGCATCAGGGACGACATACTGCAGCGTGCGTGGAAGGAGCCGGCCACCGGGGAGGAGAGATGGCAGGTGGTGGTCCCGAAGACTCTGAGGGACGCAGTGCTGAAGGCGTGTCATGGGGGCACGGGCTCAGGGCATTTTGGCAGCACAAAGACGCTCCGTCGGTTGCGCCAAGGGTTCTACTGGGGTCAGCACCGGCGGGACGTGGAGGACTTCTGTCGGCGCTGTGATGAGTGCGAAGCCTACAAGGGACCCCAGGACCGGTCACACGCACCGCTTCAGCAGCAAGGGGTTGGAGAGGGTAGCTGTGGACATTATGGGCCCTTTTCCCGTAACAGACAGAGGAAACAAGTATGTGCTTTGCGCGATGGATTATTTTACTAAGTGGCCGGAGGCGTACGCACTGCCGGACCAAGAAGCGGAGACAGTGGCTGATGCTTTACTGGAGGGCATGTTCAGTCGCTTTGGAACTGCAGATATTCTCCACAGCGACCAGGGCAGGAATTTTGAATCCAGGGTTTTTGCTGCCCTGTGTGAAAGACTGGACATGCAAAAGACACGCACGACTCCCTTGCATCCGCAAAGTGATGGACTAGTGGAGCGGTTTAACCGCACCATGCAGCAGCAGCTAGCCATCCTCACCGCCAACCATCAGCATGACTGGGACCGACATATTCCACTAGTGCTGATGGCATACCGTTCCGCGGTTCAAAGTTCCACAAGCTGTACCCCTGCCCTGCTGATGTTGGGTCGGGAGATCCGGACACCTGCTGAGTTGGCGTTTGGGAGACCACCAGGCAGCACCGAGGATCGGCCGGGACTGGAGTACGCGCGGAAGTTGCAGGATCGGATGGAAGCGGCACATGCCTTCGCACGAGACCAGTTGGGGAAGGCTGGTTTGAGGCAAAAGAGGAACCATGACGTGCGGAGCAAGGGCCGGGATTTTAGGCCTGACGAGCTGGTCTGGGTGCACACGCCAAAAAGGAAAAAAGGACGTTGCCCCAAGTTGGACAGTCATTGGGACGGTCCGTGTAGGGTGCTTGAGAGGGTGGGAGAAGTAGTCTATAGAGTTGCAGTGCCCCCTAAGGGCCGAAAGGTTGTCCTGCATAGAGACCGTTTGGCACCCTACAGGGGCAGAGAAGTTCCCCAGTTTGAGACGGCGCCTGCCTCACCAGATGGCAATGGACAGTTAGTGGATCAAGGTTCCCCATATTCCACCATTGTTGTCCCTGTTCAGCCGCTAGCGCCACGTGTTGATGGACCTGAGTCAGAACAGGGCCGGCCACAAAGACAGAGGCGTAGACCGCCGAGGTTCAGGGATTTTCTTGTTGACCCCTCGGGGCGAGGGGCTTCATAAAGGGGGAGGCAGTGTAATATCTGTGATATTTGTATAAGTGTACTGTGTCTTTAAGGTTTTGGAAAACGCGCATGCGCGGGAGAGTTGGCGGTAAGCGAGAGTGTGTGTGAGCGTGAGTTGTGGCTAACAGCAGCTCGTGTATGTGTGTGCGTTACTTTCAACCGATTAACAAGTTACCGCTGGTTAATAAAGCGATTGAGCAGCACATCATCGTCTGTGTGACTCCTTCTCCACTGCGGGGCATTACAGTACCAATGATTGTCACACACACACTAGGTTTAATGAAATTTGTCCTCTGCATTTGACCCATCCCTTGATCACCCCCTGGGAGGTGAGGGGAGCAGTGGGCAGCAGTGGGCAGCAGCGGCGCCGCGCCCGGCAATAATTTTTGGTAATTTAACCCCCAATTCCAACTCTTGATGCTGAGTGCCAAGCAGGGAAGAATGCTGGTATGAGCTTTTAAACATAACCCGTTAACTGCTGCCAATCAAATGGTGAATAAGATACTCTTTAGGGTTCATATGTTTGTAAATCTGACTGTGATGAAGTCAGTGCCTCACCAGCCATGAACCTTACCGCACGTCACTGCAATCCACACAACTACGGTGAGTTCAAGGACCGCCGCAATTAGTAGGACAAAATGACGCTCAGTGAAGCATAAACACAAACATCTGGTATTGGAAATGTGCTAATTAAGCAGTCAAACAGAACTCTCTTCTTATATTTACTAAAATGGCTGGAGCGGTTCAATTAAGTCACAGGTCACATTCATAGCAAAGTATGTAAGGAGGGCACGATAGGAAGAGAGATGCTTCATTGGTTATACACTGAATACAAGGGAGAGAGTAGGCTCAGTTTAGAGGGGGGGTGAGAGCATATGATGCTACTCAGTTGAAAGTGCCCACACTGGGAACAATGGTGCATTGTGAAATGAGCAACCAGAAGGGAAATGAGATATTTTTAGTGAGTCAATGCGTGCAAGGCCGCACACAGGCCAGAATGTGTTTTCCACACGGCACTTTTGTAATTTACAGAAACAATATTAAACAGCGGGCTTGTTTGCGTCATGTTTGTCCTCCTATAAAAAATATATTAAAACAAAATATATATTTTTCAATTTTTCATATATTTTTGAAAAAGCTCCAGGGAGTCACTAGGGCGGCTTGTAGAGATGCGCGGTTTGCGGGCACAACCGCGAAGTCCGCGGATTATCCGCGGATCGGGCGGATGAAATTTAAAAAAATTAGATTTTATCCGCGGGTCGGGTCGGGTCGGGTTGGGTGGTTGAAATAAAAAAAAATTAGATTTTAAATAGATTCAGGCGGGTGGCAGTTAAACCAATTCGGAAATATATATACATAGTTAAATGTTGTTACCCACATACGAAAAACGAGAAGGCACCTGCAGCATATGCCACAACAGAAGAAAAAAAAAAAAAGAGATGGACACTTTTACGGAGCGGAGAAGGGACGCCTCGCCGGGGTCCGGGACCGAGGCCCCTTCCCCCGAGAGGACCCCACCGGGAGCCGTAGCTGAGGCGATCCGCGAGAAGGGCCCGACGCACGTCCAGGGTCACCACCGCGCCCACCGCACCGACACCCCGCCTCGTCCGCCTTCGCCGCAGCCGGCGTCACGCGCAGCAGGTAAGCAGCTTACCTGCCCGCCACCCCCGTGGCCGGGGGCTCGTAACAGGGGTCACTCCGCGCGCTCCGCCCGCGCAGCTTACCTGCCCGCCACCCCTGTTGCAGGGGGCGCGTAACAGGGGTCACTCCGCGCGCAGTGCGCTCACGAAAGGGGTGGGGCTCACCCTGGTTGATATAGACAGCAGCTAGGACGGTGGCCATGGAAGTCGGAACCCGCTAAGGAGTGTGTAACAACCCACCTGCCGAATCAACTAGCCCTGAAAATGGATGGCGCTGGAGCGTCGGGCCCATATACCCGGCCGTCGCCGGCAGCGAGATGCGCTTGGAGGTGCGCTCAGCGCGGCTCCCATATGATTGCGCACTGGTGTGCGTCTGGGTCGTGACAGCGTGGCACGCGAATGTCTGTGCTGCATTGGATCAGTCTCCTTTCTTTAACAGGCAAAAGCTTTATAACCTCACTAATGCCTTGCATCGTCTATATTAGATATATAACAACGGGCGGATGGCGGGCGGATGCGGTTCTGATCAAATGTTAGATCGGGTGGATTGCGGATGGTTGACGACTTTCTGATGCGGTTGCGGATGAAATAATTGCCTATCCGCGCATCTCTAGCGGCTTGACTGGTTGCCGACCCCTAAGAACCAAAAGTTCCTGGAACCTGTAGACTTACAGTATGTCTGCTCTTGAACGGATTTGTGCTGAAAATTGAATTTCTTTGTACTTGTTCAATGACTTCTTCTTCTTCTTCTTCTTCTTCTTCTTCTTCTTCTTCCTCTTCTTGTTTTTCTTCTATTTCTTCTTCTTGTTTTTCTTCTATTTCTTCCTCCTCTTCTACTCATTCTTCTTCTTCTTCTTCTTCTTCTACTTCTTCTTCTTTTACTTCTTCTTCTTCTTCTTTTTCTACTTCTTTTTCTTCTTCCTCTTCCTCTTCTTCTTCTTCTTGGTTGTTAGCAGCTGTGTAATGCTCTGGCAAAACTGCGGTCCTGTTTGCCGCTGACCTCACATTCTCCACAGTCAGTGCTACCAAGATTTGAGGAATGCTCAATCTTAGACTAGGCCAAACAAATATGACAGGTTGGAATAAACACACTTTGCATTTTCCCACAGCCTAGTTTCCACTCAAGCTAACTTCCCTGGCTAAAGTATTTTGGAATGAACAACAGCCAACACCCACACGTCAGCTCAGGTTCTCACTGGAGCCTTCTTGACCCCTCTGGAGGACCCCGACAATGGAGTCTGTTGTGTGAGGAGCACAAAGACAATGGAAGCAGCTTCAGATGAGTGCAGTTTGTGGAGTTTGATGAGGGGAAACTCTTCGCCACTTATTTCCAGAAAGGCTGAGGATCAGATACTTCTTAGTCCAAGCAGCATGAAAGGAAATACAGTTCCATTCAAGTGCCTGGAGCGCTCTCTTCTCGCTGAATGGCACAAAGGACATGGAAAAAAAAACAGATGCAAACAAAATGAAATCCTACTTAGTCACGGCATGGGTGACTCACGCATGTGGGAAGTGATCACAACAACAAGTACATGACCAGAAACACAGTCCAATAGTGAATATCACAACAACTGGTACATGACCAGAACCACGGTCCAAAAGTGAATATCACAACGACTGGTACATGACCAAAACCACGGTCCAACAGTGAATATCACAACGACTGCTACATGACCAGAACCACAGTCCAATAGTGAATATCAAATCACAAAAACTGGTGCATGCACAAAACCACAGTCCTATAGTGAATATCACAACAACTGGTACATGCACAGAACCACGGTCCAATAGTGAATATCACAACAACTGGTATATGCACAGAACCACAGTTCAATAGTGAATATCAGAACGACTGGTACATGCACAGAACCACGGTCCAATAGTGAATATTACAACACAAAAACTGGTGCATGCACAAAACCACAATCTAAAAGTGAATATCAGAACGACTGGTACATGCACAGAACCACGGTCCAATAGTGAATATCACAACAACTGGTACATGCACAGAACCAGGGTCCAATAGTGAATATCAGAACGACTGGTACATGCACAGAACCACGGTCCAATAGTGAATATTACAACAACTGGTACATGCACAGAACCACAGTCCAATAGTGAATATCACAACAAATGGTACATGCACAGAACCACAGTCCAATAGTGAATATCACAACAACAACAGGTACATGCACAGCACCAAAGTCCAATAGTGAATATCACAACAACTGGTACATGCACAGAACCACAGTCCAATAGTGAATATCACAACAACTGGTACATGTACAGAACCACAGTCCAATAGTGAATATCACAACAATTGGTACATGTACAGAACCACAGTCCAATAGTGGACATCACAACAACTGGTACATGACCAGAACCACAGTCCAATAGTGAACATCACGACAACTGGGACATGCAACACAATTCTTACTTACGAAAGCGTCCCATGTGTGATGTCTGTAGGAGTGTTTTCATGCATATTTGTACATGCTAATGTAATGTAATCAAGCTAGCAACGTTAGCATTAGCTGATATGCAAACACATTTATGAGTATGTGTTAGTATTGTTAACTTACAATGGCATTCTTTTTGTATTGTTTCACTTTCACAAATTCCACAGTGAATTCACCAAAACGTCACCGTGGAGTTATTGAGTCTTTTTTAGCTGATTTAACGCCTTAAACTGGAAGTAAAACCGTCAATAGAGTTGCTGTTCGAAAGGATTCTTCATTCACCACTCCAAGCAACGTTTGTAAGTTTTACAATATAACTAAAACAATTCTTACTTCCTAAACCGTCCCATGTGTGATGTCTGTAGGAGCGTTTTCATGTTATATGTTACCTTCAATGACATCCTTTTTGTATTGTTTCAGTTTCACAAATTCCTCAGTAAATTCACGAAAACGTCACCGTGGAGTTATTGAGATGTTTAGCTGTTTTAATGCCTTAAACCGGAAGTAAAACCATCCATAGCTTTTCTACACATATGGATTCTTCATCCATCACTCCAAGCAACGTTTGTAAGTTTTACAATAGAACTAAAACAATCCTTACTTACTAAAGCGTCCCATGTGTGATGTCTCAAGGAGTGTTTTCATACATATTTGTACGTGCAATCGTAATATAATCAGGCTAGCATCGTTAGCATTAGCTAATATGCTAATACTTTTACGAGTGTCTGTGTTAGTATTATTAACTTAGAATGGCATTCTTTTTATATTGTTTCAGTTTCACAAATTCCTCGGTAAATTCACCAAAACGTCCCCGTGAAGTTTTGAGATGTTTAGCTGTTTTAATGCCTTAAACCGGAAGTAAAACCGTCAATAGCGTTTGTACACGTATGGATGGATTCTTCATGCATCACTCCAAGCAACGTTTGTAAGTTTTACAATATAACTAAAACTATTCTTACTTACTAAAGCGTCCCATGTGTGATGTCTGTAGGAGTGTTCTCATGTATATTTGTACGTGCTATTGCATTGTAAGGGCACTAGCGTCATTAGCATTAGCTAATATGCTAGCAAGTTTACGAGTGTCTGTGTCAGTAATACTAACTTACAATGACATTATTTTTGTATTGTGCCAGTTTCACAAATTCCTTTGTAAATTCACCAAAACGTCACCGTGGAGTTATTGAGTCTGTTTAGCTGATTGGAGCGCTAGCTATGGATCTATGTTTGATCAGCCGTTTTACTGCCGTATTGCAGACATGGTTTGGAAACAATTAAGGTATGTAAACATACATTTACAAGCTTATAGTCCGGTCTGGCTAATGTATGTAAACATTTTTGGGTGTGGCTTTCATACTGGTGCGCTCTTTAGCCCAGAAAATACGGTAACATCTTTTGGGGCCAAAGTTTTTAGTAACGTCATTGTCGGCATGTGAAACACTCCCCGCCTGTGTCACGATGAAGTCCTCCGAGGAGAGCATCTGGACGGTGCTTCCCAGCACACGCTCTTTCCTTCCCTTGCACACAAACACCCACACAAGCCCCCACACGCACTAGACGTGTGGAATAAATGCCCTCATCCTCCGATACTCACACAAAGGATTCGCTGAACTCACTTTTCTGGTATGTGATAGAAAAAGAGGATGTGTTGTAATTACATTTGCAGAGGAATTCGTCAGGGCAGGTTGAGTGGGGGGCGGAGCTTGGAAGAGGCCACATACAAGCCACGCCCCTCTCTTTCAGACCTGTGGAAAGGGCCTTCCTGTGGGGACTTGTATAAAAGTGACTTGACACAGAGTGGGCCCTGTCACGCTCACATTCTATCTTCAGTGAACCGGACCGCACCATAGTTGACTCGCAAGTGGACCGAGAAGAACCCATCTCACGATGATGGCGTTCCCACTGGATGGACCGCACCGGCAGAGCACATATATACATGTATATATATATATATATATACACAAAACCAGTTGGCACGTTGTGTAAATGGTAAATAAAAACATAATACAATGATTTGCAAATCCTTTTCAACTTATATTCAATTAAATAGACTGCAAAGACAAGCTATTTAATGTTCGAACTGAGAAAGTGTATCCTTTTTTGCAAATGATCATTAACGTAGAATTTAATGGCAGCCACACATTGCAAAAAAGTTGTCACAGGGGCATTTTTACCACTGTGTTACATGGCCTTTCTATTTAACAACACTCAGTAAACGTTTGGGAACTGAGGAGATGCTTGATATATATATATATATATACACTGTATATATATATATATATATATATATATATATATATATATATATATATATATATATATATATATATGCATATATTAAACATATATATTGTATGTATATATACATATATGTATATATACACTAGGGCTGTGAATCTTTGGGTGTCCCACAATTCGATTCAAAATCGATTCTTGGGGTCACGATTCGATTCAAATTCGATTTTTTTTTTCCCAATTATTCTCGATTCAAAAACTTTTTTTTTTTTTTAAATGAAAACAATACACAACAATACCATAATAATGCAATACAATTTCAAAACCAAACCCGAACCAGCAACATTCAGAATAGCAATAAACAGAGCAATTGAGGACACACAAACATGACACGGAACAATCTAAAAGTAGTGAGACAAAAATAAATATCATCAACAACAGTATCAATATTAGTAACAATTTCAACATAGCAGTGATTAAAAATCCCTCATTGATATTATCATTACAAACATTAATTTATAAAAAACAAAAAACAAAAAAAAAAACCGAACAATAGTGTCTGTTATGCCTTGGCGAGAATGAGGACTCAGGTGCAGAAGGGGGACAATTGACACAGGCTTTATTTAAACAGTTTTCTTTGAAATCTCTTTGAACAGAGTGATTAAAACAAAGCGGCTACAGAATCTAGCTTTGATACAATAGAGTAACAAAAGACATATACCGTATTTTCCGCACTATAAGGCGCACCTAAAAACCACACATTTTCTCAAAAGCTGACAGTGCGCCTTATAACCCGGTGCGCTTTATTACGATTCATTTTCATAAAGTTTCGATCTCGCAACTTCGGTAAACAGCCGCCATCTTTTTTCCCGGTAGAACAGGAAGCGCTTCTTCTTCTACGCAAGCAACCGCCAAGGAAAGCACCCGCCCCCATAGAACAGGAAGCGCTTCTTCTTCTACTGTAAGCAACCACCCGCCCCCGGAAGAAGAAGAAAAAACGCGCGGATATCACCGTACGTTTCATTTCCTGTTTACATCTGTAAAGACCACAAAATGGCTCCTACTAAGCGACAAGGATCCGGTTCATAAAAAGACGCAATCTCTCCATCCGCACACGGATTACTACCGTATTTCACAGCAACTGATATTCCTGTGAACCGCACTGTGGAACGGGAGCACGTACGGTGAATATTCGCACCACAGGGAATGAGAAGTCATCCTTCACTGTGGTTCTAGCTTGCCATGCTAACTTCCACCCATGGTGATATTCAAAAGGAAGACCTTGCCAAAAGAGACCTTTCCAGCCGGCGTCATCATAAAAGCTAACTCGAAGGGATGGATGGATAAAGAAAAGATGAGCGAGTGGTTAAGGGAAGTTTACGCGAAGAGGCCGGGTGGCTTTTTTCACACAGCTCCGAAGGCGAACACACCTTCACTAAGACGGGCAGACAGCGCCGGACGACATACGCCAACATTTGCCAGTGGATCGTAAATGCCTGGGCAGATATTTCGGTCACAACTGTGGTCCGAGCTTTCCGGAAGGCAGGATTCACAGAACAACAGCGACACTGACTCCGATGACTTCGACGAGACGGAACCGGTCATTTTGGATACCACGCTTGCGCAACTTTTCAATTCGGACACCGAAGACGAAGAATTCGAAGGATTTACGAATGAAGAATAACTTCAGAAGGTGAGCGCTATGTTTATTTTGTGTGTTGTGACATTAACGTTCGAGCAACATTATGTTGCTATTGCTCTACACCATTTTGAATTTTACTATGTTTGTGATTGCACATTTGCGTACATTTTGGGACAGAGTTGTTAGAACGCTGGTTTTCAATATATTATTAAAGTTTGACTGAACTATCTGACTGTTTTTTTGACATTCCCTTTAGCGCAGCGTAGGCGCGGCTTATAATCCGGGGCGGCTTATTGGTGGACAAAGTTATGAAATATGTAATTCATTGAAGGTGCGGCTAATAATCCGGTGCGCCTTATAGTGCGGAAAATACGGTAGGCATAAAGCCATAAACGGAAAATCACTCCATGGGGAGGAAAAAGGCAATAGCAAAATTACCCACAAATTTAATAACAAAAAAACAACAATCTATGATTAGCTACAAAAGGTAAATCACTCATGCAGAGGAGACAAGAAACTATAAACAGAAAGTACGCTATAAAGAGCTGAGATAACTACAAACTAAAGCGCTCCAAGATGAGGAAAAAAGGAAGGCAAGGCACTATGAAATAACACACAAAAACTTGACCAAAAACTTTAGCAAACAAAAATCACTCTTTCTCAGAGGACACAAAGAAATCAATAAATAAGGCGAGGCAATACTTAGCAACTTGGTTCGAGACTGTGGATAAAGGCTGGCGGTACGTGACAAGATGATATACTCCAGCATAAGACAAAAGGAGGACGAGACATTTATACACATGAGGAAGGGTGACACAGGTGGGCACAATCAGGCAATCAGGAGAGACATCAGACCAGTGAAACAGGAGTAAAGGCAAGTGACCTGAAACGAGAGGGAGAGGTAACCTTTCAAAATAAATCAGGAAATGACAAGACAACATGAAACCAGACGAAACCCAGACAAGACTTCACTCAGGTGTGACAGTGTCACAGTGGCTTACACTTACTCCGGTGGGTTGGTCACACCATCCGGATGCCAGGACACCGATTGCCTCATCAGATGCTTTATGGTCAGCTCCTTTCAGCCAGCAGAAAGACCGGAGGACAAAAGCTGCGGTACAAAGACCAACTGAAAGGGATATTGAAGAGGTGCAACATCAAACCCCACAAACTTGAGACAGCTGCAGCCAATCGATCGCTGTGGCGTTCGCTGTGCCATGACGGGGTCATGTATCTGGAGGAGTGTCGGAACCAACACCGGAGGGATCAGCGGAGGCGAAGACACCACCCTGCAGTTCCAGAACCATCCCAGCCCCCTGATCCAGGCCTGACATGTCCCCACTGTGGCAGGACGTGTGGTTCCAGGATCGGACTTCATAGTCATATGGAGTGGCATCGATAGCCACCGACCAGAGCAACAAAATGGAAGCTACGTCATCTTCGACTACGATGGACCGCCTAAGCAAGCAAGACTTACACTTGTATCACATCTCATAAACTTGACAACACATTGTGTCCAATATTTTCCACAATGATATAATAAGTCATATTTTAGGTTCATTTAATAGTTAAAACAAATTTAAATAATGGATCCCATATTCCAATACATGACTCATTATTATCTAAACTAAATGCAGTTTTTTCTACTGATATCATCTCCATAGCTTGTGTGTACCAGTCAGTATGAGTTGGACTATCAGCATCTATCCATTTTTTTAATATTACCCTTTTTGTTATTATGCATATTGAAAGAAATGCATTTTTACTCTTTGATGACACGTTACTAAATTGATGGAGATCCCCAAGAATACAAGTTTGCAGTGTCATTGGGATGTTTATATTAAGGAATGTGATTGCTTCTTTTGTTGTTTTCAAACATAACTCTTTTATTCTCTGACATTCCCACAATAAATGAACAAGCGTTGCCTCGGCTGCCCGACACTTCATACATAACTTGCTATCTACTACACCAATTTTAAACAGCTGAGAAGATGTTGAATACAGTCTATTCAATATCTTAAATTGAGTCAGCTTATCTTTAATGCTTCTAAAGGGCTTATTGGCATTTTTCCAAATATCATTCCATGATAAGTCTCTTTCATCTAAAATGTTTAAGTCCATCATCCATTTCCGAACACATGCATCATTTGCATTTCCAGTGTGGTGTTCATTTATTATTCCATAAAATAGTTTAATTAATTTCTGAAATGCATCTTGATTAAAAAGTGCATCTTCCAGTTCATGGCTATTTAAAGACATACTTTCAGAGGATATGCATTTATTTACAGCCTGATTTAAAGAGATAAAATTTAAAGAAAATTATTTCTGGGTACATTATATTGATAAACTAAATCATTGAACAGTTTAAAAGAGTTTTTTATTAATAATATGATGAGGTTTAGTAATACCTCTGTCTTTCCATGTTGTCCATTTAACCACATTTTTATTAATTATGATATTAGGATTGTACCAAAGCGGTTGATTTACAGACGTCATTGACTTGATTCCTAGTATTTTCTGACACAGTTTTTGAATGTTAAAGGTGGCTTCTATTGGGCTCTGCCTCAATTCATTACGTATTTTTTTAATATAATATAAACTCCCCACATCAATGTCCAAATTTATTAACATATTTTTTTCTATGTTGATCCAGTGCTTATCTGCAGAAGAATTAAATAAGTGGCTTGCTTGTTCACAAGCGAAGGAGATATACATAATAATGTAATAAGTTTGGTAATTGTAGTCCTCCTTTATCTTGTGTACAAGACAACCTTAAGTATGAACATATGGCCTTCTTTCCACACCATATAAAATGTGATATCATTGTATGTATTTTCTTAAACCAACTTTTATTAATTAGGACAGGCAACATTTTCAGTATATAATTAACTGCTGGCAGTATACTAATTTTTACTATGTTCACCCGACCCCAAAGTAATATTTGGAGACGTTTTGGATTCTATCTTGTTTTTTAAATGTTTAAGATTTAGATGTCTGCTTGTATAAAGGTTTGGTGTAATGTGTAGTCCTAGATATATGATTTCTGCCTCTTTCCATTTGATTTTGGAGTTCTGAACTTGTGATTTCTTGCAGTGTTTATTAAGTGGTAATATTTCACATTTGTCCCAATGGACTTTATACCCTGATAAACAGCCATATTCAGTGATGACATTATTGATATAGTGAAGAGAGGAGGTAACATGTGACAGGTAGAGAATTATGTCGTCACAATACATCAATAGCTTATTATACTGAGAGCCAATTTTTATACCATGAATATTATTTTCATTTCTTATTTTTGCAGCTAAGGGTTCAGTGACCAAATGAAATAATAATCCAGATGCAGGACATCCCTGTTTTACTCCTCTTTTTAACGAAAAAGGTTCTGAAATATGATTATTGGTTTTGACTGATGCCATGGGCCTTGTATAAAGCACCTTAATCCATTGTATAAAATTATTTCCAAATCCAAATTTACGTAATGTGCAAAACATAAATGAGCAGTTTATGCGGTCGAATGCCTTCTCCGCATCAACAGTACATACTGTTGTGGGGTAAGGGAGACTTCTAGCATAGTAAATAACATTAAACAATTTCCTTGTATTGTCTGAAGATTGTCGACCTTCCATGAAGGCAGTTTGGTCAGTATAAATTAATTTTCCTATTACATTTGATAATCGTGTGGCTAAGATTTTTGCCAAGATTCAAAAGGAATCTCTATTCATTCAATACGTAGGATTTCAGCAGGATCTACCCCAGTCTGCTGACATGCAAGCAGAGTAGTAGATTTTTGTAAAAAGCTTTTATAATTGTAAAGGACAATGTTTTATCAACTGATTGCAATAATGTAAATTTGTTTTAACTATTAAATGAACCAAAAAATGACTTTTTTTAATCTTTGTGAAAATATTGGACACAGTGTGTTGTCAAGCTTATGAGATGCGATGCAAGTGTAAGCCACTGTGACACTATTGTTTTTTTGTTTTGTTTTTATAAATGTCTAATGATAATGTCAATGAGGGATTTTTAATCACTGCTATGTTGAAATTGTAACTAATATTGATACTGTTGTTGATAATATTCATTTTTGTTTCACTACTTTTGGTTTGTTCTGTGTCGTGTTTGTGTCTCCTCTCAATTGCTCTGTTTATTGCAGTTCTAAATGTTGCTGGGTCGGGTTTGGTTTTGGAATTGAATTGCATTTTTATGGTATTGCTGTGTATTGTTTTGTTGAAATTATTAATAAAAAAATTTTTTTTTAAATAATACTTTTTTTTAATAAATAATAAAAATAAAAAAATAGATTTTTTAAAAATGAGAATCGATTCTGAATCGCACAACGTGAGAATCGCGATTCGAATTTGAATCGATTTTTTCCCACACCCCTAATATATATATATACTGTATATATATATATATACAGTATATATATATATACATATATATATATATAGACGTCGACGTAAAGCCCCATCTGTCGTCCGTCAGCCATCCATCAGCACTCCAGGTGTGTGTGTGTGTGTGTGTGTGTGTGTGTGTGCGTGTGTGTGTGTGCGTGTGTGTGTGTGTGTGTGTGTGTGTCACAAAGGATCACTCATTAGACAGCAGACAGGCTGAAACATATTCTCTATCCTTGGCAGACAGTGACGATAATTGTGTCGCCTTGACAAGATACAGGAGTCGACTTTGACCTGTGGGGCACTCCTGGAGGTGCGTGTGTGTGCGTGTGTGTGTGTGTGTGTGTGTGTGTGTGTGTGTGTGTGTGTGTGTGTGTGTGTGTGTGTGTGTGTGTGTGCGTGTGTTTGGGTGTGTGTGTGCAGTGAAAAGACAACATGCCTGGAAGTAAAAGGCCCAAAAAACAAAAAGAAGAGTGAAGTGTGCGAGGTAAATGTTGTCATCTCCTTGTCAGGAAGTATGTCACACCTGGTAAGTTTGGACTCCCACCTTATCTCTGGTTTTAATAATCATACAACCTGTTCATGAGTTTTATATATATATATATATATATATATATATATATATATATATATATATATATATATATATATATATATATATATATATATATTTAGACTTAGACTTCCTTTTTATTGTCATTCAAATTTGAACTTTACAGTACAGATAAGAACGGAATTTTGTTACATAAGCTCATGGTAGTGCAGGATAAAAAAGCAATAAGGTGCATTTATAAATAAATACATATACTGTATATAAATATAAATAATATATAAATATATATCTAAAATAAATACATATATATAAATATATATAAATAAATAAATAGATTACTGCACAGATAAATGTATTGCACTTTTTCACATGCGTCCACGTTTATGGATGTATGTTATATTGTCTTTTTTATTCCAGCGAGTTAATCCATTTTGGGGGGAGTTGAGGGGATAATTTAATTATGATACGTTCAAGAGTCTTACGGCCTGAGGGAAGAAGCTGTTACAGAACCTGGAGGTTCTGCTTCGGAGGCTGCCAGCAGTGAAAACAGTCCTTGGTGGGGGTGGGAGGAGTCTTTGCAGATTTTCTGAGCCCTGGTCAGGCAGCGGCTTTTTGCGATCTCCTGGATAGGAGGAAGAGGAGTTCTGATGATCTTTTCCGCCGTCCTCACCACTCTCTGGAGAGACTTCCAGTCTGAGGCATTATATACACTTATAGACACTTATATACATATATATATATATATACACATATATATACATATATATATATATATATATATATTTATTTATTTATATTTATATATGTATATATATATATATATATATATATATACATATATATATATATATATATATTAGGGCTGTGAATCTTTGTGTGTCCCACGATTCGATTCAAAAACGATTATAAAGTGGAATAGTAGATGTCGAGGGTGCAGCCCGTGGCTAATTTTTTCACAGCCTTTCTATTATTAGCATGCTAGCTTTTTTTTGTATGTTTTCAAATATACACTTCAGCATCAAACAGCATTTTTTTTACTTGGCGAATAATACCTGTTAGCATGCTAACGTTATTATGCTAGATTTAATTTCAGCTAATTTTGTAGGTATATACCTCAGCTAGCATTTTAAACACATTTTTCAGGTACTCACCTCAGAGTAATATATTTTAGTACTTGACCTACGGTACGGTTAGAATGCCAACATTAGCATGGTTGATTTTTTTTTAAACTAATTTAGCAGGTTCACACTTCAGTTTTCATGTATTTTGGTATTTCACTAATGCTCATTTTAATCATGCTATTGTTAGCATGTTAGCAAGTTAGCTTTTTAGCTCTTTTTTTATTTATTTTTTGGCTACTTGACGTTGTCTGGCCAGCATGCTAACTGTTATCATTTTAGTTCGGCTTTGGCTTTTCAGCATTTGCACAACATTTCCGATGATATTGCAATTTAAACTTTTTTTTTTTAAATCTATGAATTGTACTGGTCTTGAAGGTGAAAACTACCCAAATGGCCCCTGCAATTTTTGATTCGTCAGTCTGTGGCACCTAGGGATCAGTGACGTGCGGTGAGGTTGATGGCTGGTGAGGCACTGACTTCATCACAGTCAGATTTACAAACATATGAACCCTAAAGAGTATCTTATTCACCATTTGATTGGCAGCAGTTAACGGGTTATGTTTAAAAGCTCATACCAGCATTCTTCCCTGCTTGGCACTCAGCATCAAGGGTTGGAATTGGGGGTTAAATCACCAAAAATGATTCCCGGGCGCGGCGCCGCTGCTGCCCACTGCTCCCCTCACCTCCCAGGGGGTAAACAAGGGGATGGGTCAAATGCAGAGGACAAATTTCATTACACCTAGTGTGTGTGTGACAATCATTGGTACTTTAACTTAACTTTAACTTTACACATACAAACTGTAGCACACAAAAAAGCACATTTAATAAAAACAACTTTATTATGGTCTTACCTTTACTTAGAAATGAAGTCCATGCGCCGCTCCTTCTGAACAAAAGCATCGATAACTTGTTTATAGAAGTCTTCCTTATCTTGCTTCAGTTTTAAAAGTCTCTCTGTCTCGATGGAGATCTTCCTTTAAGTATTACCTCCTGCTTCGATTGAAAGTCCAGTTTAGAAAACTGTTTTATTTTAGATATGTAATCCTCCATGTTAAAAGTCCAGGCGAGAGGAAAAAATAAACGATCGCTGCTAACTGTTGCTGCTTGTTGTCACTTCTTCTGCAGCCGAGTAGTCGCAAAAATTATCCCTGGGATCACTAGCCACCATGAGGCGGGATTACTGCGAGCCTCAGCCAGTGCGTCTTCGCAGCCGTTTTATGATTGCTCGGTTGTTGACAAAATACACTGTACATTATATACCTCAGCTAACTAAACTATGGAAATGTATAATATAATTCATATAGCAATACGGTCTCACTGCACAGCAGGCCAGCAGTTAGCCGAGTCATTGCGCAATCCATGGTGAGGCTCAACTGGCTGCTGATCACCGCAAGTCTCTTCTCAGTATTTGAACGGCAAATGTGAAAATTCAGCGATTTTGAATAAAAATTATCTAAAATTGGTGAAGTTAAATGGAAAATAACTTTATAGTATAATCACTGGATACATATAACAATTTAATTAATTTTTTTTCTTTTTACATTTTTTTTCTTTCCATGATGGCACGTGAGGCCCCGCCTCACCTGCATCCCCTGACTGCACGTCACTGCTAGGGATGATGCTCGAAACCGATTTTCCCGGTTGTTCGATAAGAAAAGAACCGAGTCCTCGGACTCGAATCCCTTTTTGAGAACTGGTACCCGTTATCGAGACCACTTTAGTAAAGAAAAAGAGTTGGTTCTTTATTCGAATCCCTGGGAACGAATCCCAAATGGGCAATATTATGCCCATTTGATTGTCGACTCTTACTGACACCTTGTGGCGATATAAAAATACTACGCGTCATTAGTCTGGCCACTTCCGGGTTGGCGAGTCAATTCAGTTCATGAGACAATTGAGGAGTAGAAAAGTTGTGTTAGCTCTTACAAGCCTTGGAAAAGATAAGTCTGTAAGTAAACTGTTTAACTTGTTTATGTAACTCAATATTAAGGTGGAAAGTGGTTACATTTAAAACTAAGATGTTTATTGAAAAACGATTTTTGTGCACTGTTTCAATGGATTATTTGAGGCAGGGGTGGGCAATTAATTTTTACCGGGGGCCGCATAAGCAACCCGAGCACTGCTGGAGGGCCACACCGACAATATTTCAATTAAATTTTGCTCAATATTATTTTTGATATACCGTAAGATAAATAATAATAATAATAATAATAATAATAATAATAATAATAATAATAATTTCATTTAACCTAACTTAACTTTATACAAAAGCAGATTGCTTTTGATGGTTTTATTTTTAACACTGTCTTACACAACACTTCCTGATGTATAAATACAATGCAAAAATGTCCATTACTGCACAGGGTTAATTTCTGTCACTTTATCCTGCATTATCCAACCTTTTTCCCCGTCAGATTTGGACAACCATCTGTTGTTAATAATCATTTTTAATCATATTTGTTTTATATTGTTTTTTATATTGGTTTTATATGTAATTTGTTTTTGTTTTTATTCAGTCAATGGTGGAGCTAAGGAATAATATTTTAATATTGTTTTTAATATTGTTGTGCAGCCCTTTGGAAACATTTTGTTGTTTAAATGTGCTATATAAATAAAGTGGATTGGATTGGATTGTCACACCTGCCAGCTTGTCCCATTTCAGTCCTAAAATGTCCAAACACGCATTTACCTATGTGAACAAGTCATTACCTGTGGTTGTCCCTTTTAATTGACTGCATGGCTGCCAGCTCCTGCGTGATTTGAAAGTCAGCAGTTATCCCACGTAAGAAGATGAGCAGCTGGGCGGTGTCACGTACATCGCAGCTCTCATCCAAAGCCAGCGAAAAACAGTCAAAGTCTCCATCATATCAGCGCAACAGAGTCCAATAAACACTCCTTAATAAACTCTCCGTCAGAAAACGCCGTACTTTTTCTGGCGATTTTGTGAGGAATGACGAAACTTGTCCTGACGGCTGCATTCTGGGGGTGTGAAATTTGGCAAAAAGTCCTTGTTGGGTTTGCAGTTTTACCATCAATGCATCAGCCTCCCTTGCACGCTCTTCATCAGACAGATTCCGGTATTTTTCCTCGTGCTTCGTCGTGTAGTGGCGATTCAAATGATATTCTTTAAACACAGCAACCTATGTACCACAAATTAAGCACACGGCTTTACCTTTAATTTCTGTAAATAAATACTTGTCAGTCCATGTCTTGTTGGAAACACAGCATTCGTCATCAACTTTTCTCTTTCTAGCGTCTCGGGGGTAACCGTGCATCACTTGTGGCTGTGCACCTTCACTCACAGGTTACACCTGTAGCAATAGGAATTGCTTGTTTGTGTGTTGTTCCTACCCGGAAGGTTTAGAGTGACGCACCGGGAGAAGTGTGCCGGTTATGTTGAATGGCAACAGTTGAATAAAAGTTCCCTGTGAGTAGGGTAAAGCTCAACCCTCCAGTTTGTATAGTCATTGAAGACAGAACGAGCTGAAACAACACCCGGACATACGCCCATGAATAACACTTTTCAAAATAAAAGCAGCACAGTTGTATTGCACGCACGACATAGATGTTTTTGAAACTTTATTTTGTAATTTGTGATTGCCGCTGTTCACATTCACTCACAATCACACACGCGCATACGTCCACACGGAAGTAATACAAATAACGCTTTTCAAAACAAAAGCAGCACAGTTGTATTGCACACTCGACATAAATTCTTTTTAAAATTTATTTTGTAATTTATTATTGGCCTCACGCGGGCCGGACAGGGACGGACAAAGGGCCGGATGCCGCCCGCGGGCCGCAGAATGCCCAGGTCTGAAAATGGCTGCCAGTCGTATATTTCCACCATCGAAATAGTTTCAACACTCAGAAGTATTTGTTTGATTATAGTACTGTATATTTGTGTGAAGCTAATATTTACATATTGTGTATTACATTTGAGTATGTTAATTGAATCACATAGCTTATACATTTGTCATTGTGTGTATTTCAGGTTTTTTTTAAATAAAATAACAGTCCAGTGCAAGACGAAAGTAAAGATAGGAAAATAGGAAAAAAACAAAGCAAGATCAACAACAATAAAGAGCCTAAATGGATTAATCTGCTGTGGAACTTTATTAGACGTCTTGGATTGTTTGTTAGCTGTCTGCCTGTGTGTGTAGTTAGTATGTTCCAATAGCAGCAACTTTTTGGAGAGCTGTATTCTTTTCAGTTTTGTGCCCAAAGGACTGATTTTATTTAACACTATATTATTATTTATACACCTATAGTGATCACAGAGACAGGTTGTTTTTGTGTTACTGTTTATATTTGTTTTTCTGAAAAATCCCACTTAATATACTTTGGGGAACAACAGTCAATATTTATTTATTTTATTTTTTAGGGGGGTAACAGTCAATATTTATTTATTTTAATTTTATCTTTTTCTAATAAAATAAAAGTGAGCTTTTGTTAAACCAAATATTGTGTTTTTTTCCATATACAACAACCTATCTGGATTCGATAAGAGAATCGATAAGGAATCGGTTTGATAAGAGGATTCGATAATAGGCTCTAACTCGATAATTTCTTATCAAACATCATCCCTAGTGGCACCCCTGACCTAAGTCCATGTGCAGGTTAAAGCTGCTCCCTGCTGGACAATAGTGGATACTTCATTTTTTTTAATTATCAAAACATCTCGCCACGTATATGTTATGTTGCACAGTTGATATTTAATTGTCTAATTTCTTCATTTATGTATATGTAATACATCCAGAACAGTGAATATGTGTGTGTAGCTTTATTAAAGTATTATTAGAGATTACTAAATTCATGGTACAAATATATACTATCATCATAATGCAGTCATCACACAAGTTAATCATATACAAAATTAATATGGGAATATAAAAATACATTTGAATATATTACTCTCTTGTTCCAATTGTTTTATTCTTTTTGGCAGTATAGATTATTTGAAGAATTCCAGGTATCCGTATTTTTCAAAAAGCCACGCCTCACTTTAGGCCACGCGTCAGCACATCATGCTAAATCTTGCCCACACAAGATGCCTTCAATGTTAACGTAAATGGAGAAATTTCCATCTTGAATTTACACTACTCTACGTCGATGACACGCCGATGACTCATCGGTAATAAAGCACACATATTTGTTTGGTTTGAACAGTCTTGAAATATTATATATAAATATTATATATCTTGAAATATTCGGTCTGTTGAATCTGTAAGTGGAAATTTTTTTCCGAGAATTCTGACGTCTACGAGGTCTACGTGTGAGCGCGAGCGTCTTCAGATGTCCCAGCTTTTGCAGGAAGACGTGAATGCAACAAAAGTTCAGTACGGCGACATGAGGGAGTTGTGACATCTTGGCAAAGGGAGGAAAAACAAGACACTATTTATACTCCTGGTATGTTTATTATTATGTTTACATACTTATGGTAAGAGTAGAGTACGTATTTAGGCTATTGACAAATTAAAACACACTGCTTGACCCGCCAGCCTTGACTAGTTGTTGAGACCGCGGCTCATTATTTGATGTGTTGTTTACTTGTTACGCGCAACAAGTCGTTTTATTTACACTCTTTAATTTCTAGCTAAAATGTTAAGCCATTTTTTAAAAGGCGCTTTTAAGCAGCTTCCACGTGCAGACGAATTCAGCTCAGCTCAGCGATTGGATTGCAGTAGAGCTATGTCAGTGAGTCAGGAACCAATAGCAGAACCTGCATCAAAAAAACGCTAAATCCAGTCCTACTTTGTTATTTAAATGTCCTTATTGCATCTTGCGGGTATTTACATACTTTTGAAATATTCATGGTAGTCTTCCAGTAAATTCGGCCTGTGTTGACAAGATTTTTACAATTCCGATTTCGGTTTGGCTTCTGCTTAACGGTTCAGTTCTTTATCGATTCTCATTTGGATAAAAGTAAATTAAATGGGTTATACATACTTGCCAACCCTCCTGATTTTCCCGGGAGACTCCCGAATTTCAAAGCCCTTCCCGAAAATCTCCCGGGGCAACTATTCTCCCAAAATTCTCCCGATTTCCCCCCGGACAACAATATTGGGGGCATGCCTTAAAGGCACTGCCTTTAGTGTCCTCTCTCATCTGAAAAGGAGACTATTATATATGTCTCCGTTATCCATTGGTTTATCCATAACCAGTGTTGGGTTAGTTACTGAAAACCAATAACTAGTTACATTACTAGTTACTTTATTTCAAAAGTAACTCAGTTACTAACTCAGTTACTTACACCAAAAAGTAATGCGTTACTGTGAAAAGTAACTATTTAGTTCCTTTTTTTCTTCTTCTTTTTTTAAGGCTCCCATTAATGCCCTTTTAGCCTTCATTTCAGTACTGTTATT
>NC_084570.2:36311660-36341660 GCF_033978685.3 Nerophis lumbriciformis | reverse complement strand
CACTCGCACACTGCCTGGAGGGACACATTACAACCTTTATAACCGGGACATGTATATATATGTATATATATATATCTATCTACAGTCATTGTCAAAAGTTTACATACACTGAAGGACATAATGTTGACTTTACAATAATTTCTGCAACTGTTATTTTTTTGTGATAGAGTGATTAAACATACTTGTTTATCACAAAAAACATTAAGTTTGGTTCTTTTAAGAATTTATTATGGATCTACTGAAAATGTGACCAAATCTGCTGGGTCAAAAGTATACATACAGCAACATACATTATCAATTATGGTGATGTAGAAAAGTTACAATCAAATCAAATTAGCTTCATGGCATGGCCTCTTAACTTCATGTGAGTGATTATGATTGACGACACCTGTTGACTTCTCTGTGCCCATTTAAATAGGGCTCATGTGATGCAGTCTTCAGACCCGGTTACAAACGTGACAATGGGAAAGTCAAAGGAATTAGGCACAGATCTGAAAAAAGGAATCATTGACTTGAACAAGTCAGGAAAGTCCCTTGGAGCCATTTCAAAGCAGCTTAAGGCCCCAAAAGCAACTGTGCAGACAATTGTTCTTAAGTATAAAGTGCATGGCACAGTTTTGTCACTGCCATGATCAGGAAGAACATGCAAGCTATCACCTGCTGCTGAGAGAAAGTTGGTCAGGATGATCAAAGTCAACCGAGAACCAACAAAAAGCAGGTCAGCAATGAATTGGAAACTGCTGGAACACAGGTGTCATTGTCCACAATTAAGCGCGTTTTGCATCGCCATGGACTGAGAGGCTACCATGCAAGAAGGAAGCCCTTGCTCTGGAAGCCACACCTTAAGGCTCGTCTAAAGTTTGCTGCTGATCACATGGACAAAGATAAGACCTTCAGGAGGAAAGTTCTGTGGTCAGATGATACAAAAATGTTGCTGTTTGGCCACAATACCCAGCATAATGTTTGGAGGAGAAAAGGTGAGGCCTTTAATCCCAGGAACACCATACCTACCATCAAGCATGGTGGTGGTAGTATTATGCTCTGGGCCTGTTTTTCTGCCAATGGAACTGATGCTTTACAGAGAGTAAATAGGACAATGAAAAAAGAGGATTACCTCCAAATTCTTCAGGACAAGCTAAAATCATCAGCCCAAAGTTTGGGTCTTGGGCGCAGTTGGGTGTTCCAACAGGACAATGACCCCAAACACATGTCAAAAGTGGTAAAGGAATGGCTAAATCAGGCTAGAATTAAGGTTTTAGAATGGCCTTCCCAAAGTGCTGACTTAAACCCCATTGAAAACATGTGGACAAGTCCATGTTAGAAAACCAACACATTTAGCTGAACTGCACTAATTTTGTCAAGAGGAGCGGTCAAAAATTCAACCAGAAGCTTGCCAGAAGCTTGTGGATGGCTACCAAAAGCGCCTTATTGCAGTGAAACTCGCCAAGAGACATGTAAGCAAATATTAACATTGCTGTTTGTATACTTTTGACCCAGCAGATTTGGTCACATTTTCAGTAGACCTATAATAAATTCATAAAAGAACCAAACTTCATGAATGTTTTTTGTGACCAACAAGTATGTGCTCCAATCACTCTATCACAAACAAATAAGAGTTGTAGAAATTATTGGAAACTCAAGACAGCCATGACATTATGTTCTTTACAGTGTATGTAAACGTTTAACCACGACTGTGTATATATATATATATGTATATATATATATATATATATATATATATATATATATATATATATATATATATATGTAATAAATACATTTATAAAAATATATACATTTACATAACTACATACATTTATACACATATATGTATGTATCAAGCAGTAGAAAATGTATTAATGGATATGTATGTCTATATGTACACAAATATATATACACACGTATGTATATATCAGTGACGTGCAGTCACTAGAGGCAGGTGAGGCAGGGCCTCACCTGCCATCATGGAAAGAAAAAAAATGTAAAAAGAAAAAAAAATAATTAAATTGTTATATGTATCCAGTGATTATACTATAAAGTTATTTTCCATTTAACTTCACCAGTTTTAGATTATTTTTATTCAAAATCGCTGAATTTTCACATTTGCCGTTCAAATACTGAGAAGAGACGGTGCGGTGATCAGCAGCCAGTTGAGGCACGTCACTCAGTTGAGCCTCACCATGGATTGCGCAATGACTCGGCTAACTGCTGGCCTGCTGTGCAGTGAGACCGTATTGCTATATTAATTATATTATACATTTCCATAGTTTAGTTAGCTGAGGTATATAATGTACAGTGTATTTTGTCAACAACTGTATGTGTGTAACGTATTTCTTGTGCTGAGCGATCATAAAACGGCTGCAAAAGACACACTGGTTGAGGCTCCAGTAATCCCGCCTCCTGCACCCCCGCCGTAGAATTGTTATATCAACTAAAGCTCACACTTAAACTTTCCACATGCAAGATTGAATCTATTTAAAAAAGTTATTTCATAAGAAGCCAAAAAGTGCAAAAACAATAATGTTCGTGTTGGAGGAGTTGTGAATGACTGCAGGGCCACAACATTAGGTACACCTGCAAACTGCAGGTGTATCTAATTCACAACTCCTCCAACACGAACATTATTGTTTTTACACTTTTTGGCTTCTTATTAAATAACTTTTGTAACCTATTTTTATGGGCTTCCTCTTTGTGATGTTAAGTTCCTGTTATGCGCTGTTATACAGTATATGCCTTGAGCTCTTATTTTAAAGGCGCTAAGAGCGGAAGTGATGACACGGAGTGGAGCGGAAGTTTTTGAAAGAAGGTAAATAAAGTGGTCCTCGTGTAAACTGGAGCCCCGTGTTTGTTATTTTGTAGTTTCATACCGTATAGACGACATTTATAAACCCTCGGTTACACTTTTTTAAATAGATTCAATCTTGCACGTGGAAAGTTTAAGTGAGGGCTTTAGTTGCGGCGCATGGACTTAATTTATAAGTAAAGGTAAGACCATAACGTTTTTTTTATTAAATGTGCTTTTTTGTGTGCTACAGTTTGTATGTGTAAAGTTAAAGTTTAGTTAAAGTACCAATGATTGTCACACACACACTAGGTGTAATAAAATTTGTCGTCTGTATTTGACCCATCCCCTTGTTCACCCCCTGGGAGGTGAGGGGAGCAGTGGGCAGCAGTGGCGCCGCGCCCGGGAATCATTTTTGGTGATTTAACCCCCTATTCCAACCCTTGATGCTGAGTGCCAAGCAGGGAAGAATGCTGGTATGAGCTTTTAAACATAACCCGTTAACTGCTGCCAATCAAATGGTGAATAAGATACTCTTTAGGGTGTATATGTTTGTAAATCTGACTGTGATGAAGTCAGTGCCTCACCAGCCATGAACCTCACTGCACATCACTGGTATATATATATATATATATATATATATATATATATATATATATATATATATATATATATATATATATATATACATAATATAATATATGTATCTATATATATTAGCTAGTTAGCTGTGTGCGAGTAGTTCCTCTGTGTTGGTGAATATTTAGGTCACGACATGGAAATGGAGAATTGTTTAGATGTTTTTAGAACTACCAACAACTTCATCGTTAGCCACCTTGTACCAATCTTTTATCACCAATTAGCATGCATTAAAAAGAAAGCTAACTTACGTAAGGATTGTAAATGAGAGGCAAATTAGCACTCCAAAATAGTGCATGCAGGTGGAAGGGAGAATAGGTATGTGACAAAGGTGCGTCAAATAAAAAGGAGTGTATATGATTGTGTGTGTGTGTGTGTGTGTGTCCATTATGAGCATTATGATGATGACATAAAACATTACATGCAGTGTGAACAGCCAGGCCAGCACACTCAATGTATGCAGTGTGTGTGTGTGTGTGTGTGTGTGTGTGTGTGTGTGTGTGTGTGTGTGTGTGTGTGTGTGTGTGTGTGTGTGTGTGTGTGTGTGTGTGTGTGTGTGTGTGTTTGTGTGAGCCGATCTGTGTAAAGAGGGCACAGATGGGAAGTAAGACAAAAAATGTCTGGTCAGCTTGAAAAACAGGACAAGTGTCATCATTACCAATGTTGATCTCCAGAATGAAGACAAAACAAGTCAAAAGGATGAAAGCAAGAAGAAAATGTCCTCCTCAAATGATTTATTTTATTGTTTTAGGTGATGATTCAAAACTAAAACCTCAATCTATACTGAAATATCTATGTTGGCTAACAATGCTAAAATACATTTGTATTCAAGCTTTCTCTTGCATGTCTTTAACGCCGCATATATATCATACATATATATATACCTGTATATATATGTATACACACACACAGGTATATCATACTAACATGAAAACTGTGTTCCCCCATTTTCATCAATATGTGAATTTTGCAACCAGGGGTGGAAGCACTCTGGACATGGTCCACAGCAACATCAAACAGGCATTAAAAGCTGCACCCCTTCCCCACCTTGGCCCTTCAGACCATCTATCTCTGATGCTCATTTCTGCATACAAGACCCTGCTGATTAGGAAAGCTACAGTGAAGTAGGTAAGGACCTGGCCAGAGGGAGCAATGGAAGTATTACAAGACTGTTTCGAAAGCACAGACTGGGACATGTTCAAGGCAGCCGCCACAGAAAATCATCACACGTGTGGAGGAGTAAGCAGAGTCTGTGTCCGCATACATTCAGAAGTGCATGGAGGATGTTAGTGTGATCAAGAACATCCCCACACGGGCCAACGAGAAACCCTGGATGAACAGTGAGGAACGTGCAATGCTGAAGGCTCGGAACAACGCTTTTAAATCTGGCGTAATGGTAGCATGAAAAACAGCCAGAGCTAACCTGAACCGTGCCATTAGGGTTGCAAAGCGTGCTCACAATCAGAAAGTGCAGGACTTCTTCGAGAACCCCACAAACACCAGACGAATTTGGCAGGGCATACATGTCATCACGGACTATAAAACTACCCCTGCCCCTGTGGCAACAGTATCAGCTTTCTCAACAACCACTTTGCAAGGTTTGAGGCATTCAACCCTACTCCGGCGAGGAAATCCATCCCTCGCCCTGATGAGAAGCCACTCAACCTGGAGAACCCTGAGGAGAGTGAACCTCCGGAAAGCAGCGGAACCTGATGACATTCCGGGCAGGGTGCTTAAGGGATGTGCAGACCAGCTGGCTGGGGTTCTCACAGACATCCTCAACAGCTCGTTGACCCAGGCTGTGGTACCATCATGTTTTAAGACGGCTACAATCATTCCAATGCCTAAAAAACCCACAATCTCCTCCCTTAATGATTATCGCCCCATGGCACTCACCCCCATCATAATGAAGTGCTTCGAGAGGCTGGTAAAGGAACACATTGTCTCCAGACTTCCCCCCACATTCAAACCATACCAATTTGATTATTTCCGTAATCGCTCCACAGTGGACGCCATCTCCTCTGCACTTCACCTGAGCTTAGAACATCTGGAAGGAAAGAACACACACGTGCGGATGGTGTTTCTGGACTTCAGCTTGGCGTTCAACACCATCATCCCGCAGCACCTGGTGAGCAAACTGGCCCCTCTTGGATTCAGTATCCCCCTATGCAACTGGCTGTTTGACTTCCTCACAGACAGACCCCAATCTGTGAGAGTGGGCAACAACACCTCCAGTGCCATCTCCCTGAGCACCGGCTCCCCCCAGGGCTGCGCCCTGAGTCCCCTGCCGTTCACGTTGATGACCCATGACTGCTGCGCTAGGTCCACTACTAACCACATTGTGAAGTATGCGGACGACACCACAGTAGTGGGCCTCATCCGTGACAACAATGACATGGACTACAGGGAGGAGGTGAAACATCTGGTTCACTGGTGCAGAACCAACAACCTGGTCCTGAACGTCGACAAGACCAAAGAGATCATCGTCGACTTCAGGAGGCACCAATCCAGCGCCACTCCACTCTTCATCAACGGCACAGCAGTGGAGATCATAAGCAGCACCAAGTTCCTGGGGGTGCAGATAACTGACAATCAGACCCTACACACCAGAGCTCTTATAAAAAGAGCTCAGCAGCGCATGCACTTTTTATGTCGGATGAAAAGAGCACAGCTCCCTCCCCCCATTCTCACCACATTCTACAGAGGCACTATAGAGAGCCTACTGACCAGAGGTGTAGACTCGAGTCACATGACTTGGACTCGAGTCAGACTAGAGTCATGAATTTGATGACTTTAGACTCGACTTGACAAAATGTAAAGAGACTTGCAACTCGACTTAGACTTTAACATCAATGACTTGTGACTTCACTTGGACTTGAGCCTTTTGACTTGACATGACTTGCTACTTTCCCCAAAACCCAAAGATTAAAAAGTTATTCAGGATCGCTGCGTATCTTTCATTTTGTACTTGTGTGTCTATTTATCAGCGTGTGTGCTGCCTGTGTGCTGTCAGTAATATAGCCAATCAAATTAGATCTACGTTGTTTTCATCCGACAGCTCTCATCCAATCAAATTACAGGAAAACCAACGAAGAAGAATTGTCAAACAACGCGGCAGTGAGAAAAAATTATGCCAAAGTTGGTTTCGTTCAGGTATAAAAACTACGACTTGGTCAACGAAAAACGAATTGCCGTATGCAGAGCATGCAGTTCGAAGATTACAGACGGAGACGCAACAACTTCCAACTTCGTTCGACATTTGAAGTTGCACAAAGAAGGGTAAGTTTTGAACGTAAGCTAACGTTTATTGGCTAAGTAACGTAACTTTTATATGCTGTGTAGTTAAATCAGTGAGGCTGTAAACTCACTGCTAACGTTATAACCATAGACATTTTATAAGGATACGCAGCATCGAGCACTACTGCCTACTGGCGCAGACGAGACGCGGGGCCGCCATCTTGGAGTGGTGATCCGCTCCACTCAGTGCAATTCATTTGGGAGGAGCAATGAACTGTCAGTTCAATTTAATTCATTTTACCTCACTGAATACCATTGATTTTCACGTGTTTTTTGTCATATGTGTAGCTATGATAAAGGACACATGTTTTGGTGTGTTTTACTATTCATAGTTTGCTTAACAGTAATATAATATTCTTATATGCTATAAGTGACCAGACGTCCGAGATCAAAACTGGGAATATACTGTAATCCCAGAGAAGGGGGAAAAAAATGGTCAGCTATTTTTAGATTGAAGAAACAATAAGATTAGGTTATATATACATGCGTATATCCTACATAAACAATGTATGAATACATTAGATATCTATATATCATAGGGACCTATAGACTGTATCTCTGTTGCTGCAGCACCAGAGAGTTTATTCTGTCTTGACACTTTGTATTGATATTTTGTATTACATTCTTCCCTTAAATGATAATGTTTACAGTGATTGTTTTATATGTATTTTTTATGTATGTTGCTTTGGATAAAAGCGTCTGCCAAATACTTAAACATAAACATATATAAACACCTGAAAGTCTTTATATCAGCTAAAACCACCAATCTGTTTCACTGGATTCAGAATAAAACCAAATTCTGTCTTACCCAACAATGTTAGTATTTGAATATTGTTACTTGAAGACTTATTCCTGGTTACTGTCACGACCAGAACAGGACTCTGAACACAGATGCAGGATTTGAAGACAATATATTTATTTGGACAAGGGAAGGGGTCCAAAACAGGAGAAACAAAACAGGCTATAAAAACACAACTGACCTGAGCTCTAAACTAACAAAAATATCAATAACTCAAAAACGCTCCATCTACGGAGGGAAAAAGGGGCTATGAACAAAAAAACTACTAAGTATAACAAAAGTCGCTCCAATGGAGGTGATGCTAGGAAGCTAATCTTACCTGAGAAAACTTACAAATCAAAATACTCCCATGGATCCAAAAGAAATACAAGAAACGTGGCTGTGGCTGTGGACAATGCTATGGCAAGGGAACGCTGGAGGTACGCACATGAAGTAACGAGACACTCTGGCACAAGACAAGAGGAGGACGAGACATTTATACACATGAGGGAGTGTGACACAGGTGGGAACAATCAGGCAATCAGGAGAGACATCAGACCAGTGAAACAGGAGGAAGAGCAAGTGACCTGAAACGAGAGGGAGAGTTAACCTTTCAAAATAAAACAGGAAATGGCAAGACAACATGACAACAGACGAAACCCAGACAAGACTTCACCCAGGTGTGACAGTTACAATTATACTGTTAAGAAAGTATTGTCTTATATTTTGCCTAAAATGAGAATGCATCATAATCAGTGGCGGCTGGTGAATTTTGTTTTAGGTGGGGCTGAAAGTTTGTAAACCAAACCCCTGTAGGGCGTCATCCTCCCCCAGAAGATTTCTTTGCGATTTTTACATACAAATATTGAAGATCTTTGCTCCTTCTCAACTCTGTGGTAATATTATTTTCACAAAATACAACCAACAGTATGTTAATGTTAAATCTTACTTGCGAAAAGTAATCCCCCGATTCCTATTTTCAACAGTCCGCTCATTTGAGCAGGAAAACACTGAACACCAGCCCGAAATTGCTCACGTCACAGCAGCCAATGCTCTGTCTACTTATAAGATGTCTATGTTTATAACGTCATTGCAAACACGGCAATCTGTTGCGTCCACTGCAGTTCGCTACCTTATTCATACTTTTTGTCAAGTGATTTTTTTTAAGCAGGGTTGCATGAGGTACCTACACTTAACGTTAAGTTAGTCAATGTATCCCACACAGTAAGTAACGTAACGTTAGACGGCGGTCAGCAGCACCGCATATTTTAGCCACCTACAAAAAGACAAACATAGTCAAATAAAGGTCAGTTGCCGACTCAGTTCACCACTTGGCCATCACTCCAGCAGCACTGAGAGCGGACAAACTACATCTAAGTAATGTTGCAATTTTCAATGGCACCAAAGAAATTGACTCAAAAAACGCTTCAATGTAAGTAAAGCTCCACTTTTCCAAAAATGCACTAGCTTGATGCTAATATAAATTGGCTTTGCCATTGACACGCTACTGATTAGCATTAGCAATTTTACATGGCGATTTCAACACCTCCAAATTTGTTGTTGAAAACTACAACTAAGATGCAGCTGCTGCCTAATTAGTACAATAATTTCAGTATTAACACTTTTTAGGCGCAACAAAAAACTAAATTACGCAAGAACCGAACTGACGAGCCAACACAACGTTACAATCAAACAGCTGTTGTGTAATAAGTACAATACTTACAGTATTAACACTTTTTAGGGTGCAACAAAAGACTAGATTAAACAAAGACTGAACTGACGAGCCAACACAACGTTACAATCAAACAGCTGGTGCCTAATTGGTACGGTTCTTACAGTATTAACACATTTTAAGGTGCAACAAAAGACTAGATTAAACAAAGACTGAACTGACGAGCCAACACAATGTTATAATCAAACAGCTGGTGCCTACTTAGTACAATACTTACAGTATTAACACTTTTTAGGGCGCAACAAAAAACTACTTTACGCAAGGACTGAACTGACGAGCCAACACAACGTTACAATCAAACAGCTGTTGTGTAATAAGTACAACATTTACAGTATTAACACTTTTTAGGGTGCAACAAAAGACTAGATTAAGCAAAGACTGAACTGACGGGCCAACACAACATTACAATCAAACAGCTGGTGCGTAATAAATACAATACTTACAGTATTAACACTTTTTAGGGCGCAAAAAAAAACTAGATTAAGCAAAGACTGAATTGACAGGCCAACACAACGTTACAATCAAACAGCTGGTACCTAATTAGTACGATTCTTACAGTAATAACACATTCTAGGGTGCAACAAAAGACTAGATTAAACAAAGACTGAACTGTTGAGCCAACACAACGCTACAATGAAACAGCTGGCGCGTAATAAGTACAATACTTACAGTATTAACACTTTTTAGGGCGCAAAAAAAAACTAGATTAAGCAAAGACTGAATTGACAGGCCAACACAACGTTACAATCAAACAGCTGGTGCCTAATTAGTAAGATTCTTACAGTATTAACACATTTTAGGGTGCAACAAAAGACTAGATTAAACAAAGACTGAACTGACGAGCCAACACAACCTTACAATGAAACAGCTGGTGCGTGATAAGTACAATACTTACAGTATTAACACTTTTTAGGGTGCAACAATAAACTAGATTAAGCAAAGACTGAACTGACTAGCCAACGCAACGTTACAATTAAACAGCTGGTGCCTAATTAGTAAGGTGATTACAGTATTAACACATTTTAGGGTGCAACAAAAGACTAGATTAAGCAAAGACTGAACTGACAAGCCAACAGAACAATAAACTTTACACTACACGACTTTAGAGGGCAGTAGTGAACTGAGACTCAGAAATGTTCCAACAAAAGGAGATACATAACAAGCAGACTTCAGCCGTCTTTTATTCATAAATCTTGCAATACTTTTTAAAAACGTATAATCTAAAACAGGGGTGTCCATTACGTCGATCGCGAGCTACCGGTCGATGGTGGAGGGTGTGTCAGTCAGGCATTAAAAATAGACCTAAAAATGATCGATCATCAATCTTCACCAAGACGTCACTTTCATCACTTGATTGACATTCACAACACCCGAGGGTCTTGTGAGATGACGCTGGCTGCTGCCAGATCAGTATTAAGAAAAAATGAGCGACTGGAAGGCGAGAAACACTTTTTATTTCAACAGATTTTCGCGCCGTACCTGCTGTCAAAACTCTAAAGACTGACTGCACAGTTCCTGTCTTCACAGTAAAAGCGCTGCTTCATTCTGCCTGCGCTAACAAAATAAGAGTCTCAGAAAGGTAGCGCACACAAGCTAGCAAGCTACGAAGTTTGCCGCCAATGTATTTCTTGTAAAGTGTATGAAAAGGAGTATGGAAGCTGGACAAATAAGATGGCAAAAACCAACCACTTGCATGTGGTATTGGACAGAAAGGAGGACTTTTTTTCTCCTCCATTTGAAAATGTGGACGTTATCGTCACTACTGTCTGATTCCAATCAATGCAAGACGTCAGAGTCAACTTATATTCTTGTCTTCATTAAAGAAAGGAATCTATATGTGTTAAACATGCTTGTATTATCATTAAACATCTTTAACTTAACAAAAACTTCTCTTTCATAAATAAATCAATATAAATGATATAAATGAATGAGGTAGATCCTTTCGACTTGAAAAGTAGCTCGCTTGCAGACAAAGTGTTGGCACCCCTGATGGAGAACAATGAATATTTATTAACTCACGTAAAACTATGGAACAATGTTGCGTCGCGGGAATTGGTGTTGAAATGTGAACGACACCCATCCCTGGTAAGCAAGAATGTTTCCCACAGGACTGCAATCTACTTGTGGCAGAAAAGGCCAAGGAGTGCGTAATGACATATCTGTGGAATTTGTTCATGTGTACATTTGTGGAAAGCGAGTTAACAAAAAAACATGCTTCTACTTCAAAAAGTGTCAAATACAGACTGGATTCTGGATTCAAGTTGGTTCCCAGCGTTTGACATTTAGACTGACCTGAGCCATGTTGGCGATGAAAAATGGCAACCAAGCGCAGAAGAAGAGTCCCAGCAGGACTCCCAGCGTCAGGCTGGCCTTCAGCGCCCTGCGACCTTGTCTGTGCGTCAGGCCACGCTCGCTGCTCGCTGACGGCTGCAAGAACAAAGACTTGATTTATCCTCCCAGTCTACAAAGTCTAAGTTAGCCCTGAAATTCTCTCAGTCACCAAACAAAACATGACATCAAGTGATTTGATCCAAAGCAGGGGTGTCCAAAGTGCAGCCTGGTGCTGATTTTTCAACCGCCCGCGGCACATTTTAAAAATAATATTACAAAAAAACATTAAAAAGTGTAATAAAAGAGAAAACAGAACAAAACATATAAAATTAATCAAAATCAGTGTTGTTGTGAATGATTGACATATTCAAGGCTCCAGTTACTTCACATCTAATATTACTAGAGATGTCCGATGATATCGGCCTGCCGATAGTATCAACCGATAAATGCTTTAAAATCTAATATCTGAAATTATCGGTATCGGTTTCAAAAAGTACAAATGATGACTTTTTAAAACGCCGCTGTACGGAGCGCTACATATCCGGTAAAACACGGACCGGCAGTGTCACATAACATATGTGACTTTTACACACACACAAGTGAATGCAAGTCATACTTGATCAACAGTCATACAGATCACACTGAGGGTGGCCGCATAAACAACTTTAACACTGTTACAAATATGCGCCACACTGTGAATCCACACCAAACAAGAATGACAAACACATTTCGGAAGAACATCCGCACTTTAACACAACATAAACACAACAGCACAAATACCCAGAACCCCTTGCAGCACTTACTCTTCCGGGACGCTACAATATACACCCCCCGCTACCACAAAACTCCGCCCCCGCCCCAACCCCGCCCCCCCTCTCCCGAATTCGGAGGTCTCAAGGTTGGCAAGTATGCTCTAGTCTAGTATACTCTGGACTGAAGCTGTGTGCCTTCATTGTTGTTGTAGCTGTTGTTTTGAGGCATGTTTAAAAAAATAATAATAATAATGCACTTTGTGAAAGTCAAAGTATAGTATTTCCCATAGTTGTAATGGGTATCAGGATTATCTAAAGGAGAGCATGTCCCAAATTCCAAGCTGTTTTGAGGCATGTTAAAAAAAAATAATGCACTTTGTGACTTCAATAATAAATATGGCAGAGCCATGTTGGCACTTTTTTCCATAACTGGAGTTGAAGTTGTTCTCTTATTTTGGAAAACCTTGTTTTTGATTGATTGATTGAAACTTGTATTAGTAGATTGCACAGTACAGCACATATTCCGTACAATTGACCACTAAATGGTAACACCCAAATAAGTTTTTCAACTTGTTTAAGTCTGGGTCCACGTTATTCAATTCATGGTAAAATTACATTGTTTAATGCATCCAGCGAGGCATCACAACAAAATTAGGCATAATAATGTGTTAATTCCACGACTGTATATATCAGTATCAGTTTATATCGGAATCGGTAATTAAGAGTTTGACAATATCGGATATCGGCAAAAAAGCCATTATCGGACTTTGAAATATTCTTTGGGGAAAATATTGCATATTTTGTGTTTGGCAAAAAATGCATACAGTAAACAAAACAAAACAAAACAAAAACAAACGTATAATCAAAGGATATATTTGAAACTGTTCTAGAGATTTAAGCACTGAAAGTAAAAGAAAAATCTAACGCTAATTTTTAGAGACATATCCTCTTTCTGTCTGTCAAGTGCATGACGTCACTAACGGGTTGGCTCAAGGCCAAGTGCCAGTCTACTTGGGGAGAAGCTGGGATCTTGCTCAGGTGTTGCTGAGTGGAGGCACAACAGTTTTTGACTGTGCCAGACTAGTATTTGTTTGCTCCCGTTTATTTTCCGTTTTGTTACAAAGTGAGTTTTATTTACGTGACTGTATGATAATTGACATTTTTGTTAAACATGGACATAATTCTGGACATGGATTATTAGCTGGCTGCACACGTCCAAACTAGCTTCATTTATATTCGGCAACCAGTAGCAGTAATAGTTTACGACTTTACCGCTATATTAAGTCAAAACTGCCTCAACGGAACGCGAGTTGTTTATTGGGAAGCAACAAGCTTCGAGGCTCGTTTGGAAGAGGAACGCACGGGCCGCTGTCAGCGTTTGTTTGGCGGCCGGCGGCGGAGGAAACGGATCGGCGGAGACATTTCTGCAATCAAGCTCTGAATCGACAGCTACGAGTCCCACTGGAGAGCTACAGGGTCGCTCATTGGGCACAGCAGCCAGCAGCAGCAGCAGATCATCCCAACTGACCAGACCGCGCGTGCGCGTGCGTGGAGGAGGACGCAGGACAGCGTTGAGTCAGTCCTCCAGCTGTGTGATATGTTTTAGCGGCGCAGCGACATAAAGAAAGGGCCATTGTTAAAATGTGTGCACTAGAGATGCGCGGTTTGCGGACACAACCGCGGAGTCCGCGGATTATCCGCGGATCGGGCGGATGAAATTAAAAAAAATAAGATTTTATCGGCTCGCGGGTCGGGTCGGGCGGATTAATTAGATTTTTTTTTTTTTTTTTTTTTTTTTGCGGGTGGCAGTTAAACCAATTGGGAAATATATATACATAGTTAAATGTTGTTACCCACATACGAAAAACGAGCAGGCACCTGCTGCATATGCCACAACAGAAGAAAAGAAAAGAAAAGAGATGGACACTTTTACGGAGCGGAGAAGGGACGCCTCGCCGGGGTCCTGGACCGAGGCCCCTTCCCCCGAGAGGGCCCCACCGGGAGCCGTAGCTGAGGCGATCCGCGAGAAGGGCCCGACGCACGTCCAGGGTCACTACCGCGCCCACCGCACCGACACCCCGCCTCGTCCGCTTTCGCCGCGGCCGGCGTCACGCGCAGCAGGTAAGCAGTTTACCTGCCCGCCACCTCCGTGGCCGGGGGCTCGTAACATGGGTCACTCCGCGCGCTCCGCCCGCGCAGCTTACCTGCTTGCCACCCCTGTTGCCGGGGGCGCGTAAAAGGGGTCACTCCGCGCTCAGTGCGCTCACGAAAGGGGTGGGGCTCACCCTGGTTGATATAGAGAGCAGGACGGTGGCCATGGAATTTCATTTAAGGTTTGTGATAAACCATCAAACTCATTCGTTAAAAGGACTCTATAGTAATATAAAGCGAAATTTTCTGGACATTATCATGCAAGAAAAGTTTATTTTTGGGATCGCGATCACCGCGTAATGATTTTTAAAGGTTGCATTACATTATTAACTGTCCCATGTGATCAGCCAGTGCGATTGGAAGTCCATGCTCAATTATTGCCTCCGTAAATAAAACTTCGGCATTTATCACATCCAAAGAATCTGTTTGGGCGACGAAAAACGTTGAAAGTTTTCCACTTGTATCGCTAGCAACGGCATTAGACTTGTGTTTTTTTTTGTCCCAACGTGGTCTTTTACATCGCTAATTCCTCCGTGTCCGATCGAAAAATCTTGTCTGCACAAGGTGCAATTCGCGTAGTTTTCACCCTTTTTTTTTTTTTTTAATTAATATTAGATATATAACAACGGGCGGATGGCGGGCGGATGCAGTTCAGATCAAACGTTACATCGGGTGGATGGCGGATGGATGACGACTTTCTGACGCGGTTGCGGATGAGATAAATTGCCTATCCGCGCATCTCTAGTGTGCACACAAATATTGACAAATCCAATGCATTGGTGACTATTTGACTTGACTTGCGCGCGGGTTGACAAACTTTGACTTTTCCAAATGGAGGAGGAGGGAGCACAAACGAAAAGTGCCCATAACTTTGTTGACTCTGTTGCCAGATGAGTGTGCTAAACATGAGACATGGCACAAAGCCGAAATGTTGAATTTTGATGGTTTTATTGACAAGGTTGACAGGTTGATGTATTATCAAAATGATGATGATGATGATGATGAGGTTGAAAATGAGGGTTCAACTTTGGATCCTGTGGAAAACCAATCAAGGCAAAATTTACCTCAAGCAGCTCAATCATTTCAAGGCAATAACACAATACCAGGTGAGTTCCAGTTTGTATTACCGTATTTTCCGCACTATAAGGCGCACCGGATTATTAGCCGCACCTTCTATGAATTACATATTTCATAATTTTGTCCACCAATAAGCCGCCCCGGACTATAAGCCGCGCCTACGCTGCGCTAAAGTGAATGTCAAAAAAACGCTGCGCTAAAGTAAATGTCAAAAAAACAGTCAGATAGTTCAGTCAAACTTTAATAATATATTGAAAACCAGCGTTCTAACAACTCTGTCCCAAAATGTACGCAAATGTGCAATCACAAACATAGTAAAATTCAAAATGGTGTAGAGCAAAAGCAACATAATGTTGCTCGAACGTTAATGTCACAACACACAAAATAAACATAGCGCTCACCTTCTGAAGTTATTCTTCATTCGTAAATCCTTCGAATTCTTCGTCTTCGGTGTCCGAATTGAAAAGTTGCGCAAGCGTGGGATCCAAAAATGGCCGGCTCCGTCTCGTCGAAGTCATCGGATTCAGTGTCGCTGTTGTTGTGCAGCAGTTCTGTGAATCTTGCCTTCCGGAAAGCTCGGACCACAGTTGTGACCGAAATATCTGCCCAGGCATTTACGATCCACTGGCAAATGTTGGCGTATGTCGTCCGGCGCTGTCTGCCCGTCTTAGTGAAGGTGTGTTCGCCTTCGGAGCTGTGTGAAAAAAGCCACCCGGCCTCTTCGCGTAAACTTCCCTTAACCACTCGCTCATCTTTTCTTCATCCATCCATCCCTTCGAGTTAGCTTTTATGATGACGCCGGCTGGAAAGGTCTCTTTTGGCAAGGTCTTCCTTTTGAATATCACCATGGGTGGAAGTTAGCATGGCAAGCTAGAACCACAGTGAAGGATGACTTCTCATTCCCTGTGGTGCGAATATTCACCGTACGTGCTCCCGTTCCACAGTGCGGTTCACAGGAATATCAGTTGCTGTGAAATACGGTAGTAATCCGTGTGCGGATGGAGAGATTGCGTCTTTTTATGAACCGGATCCTTGTCGCTTTGTAGGAGCCATTTTGTGGTCTTTACAGATGTAAACAGGAAATGAAACGTACGGTGATATCCGCGCGTTTTTTCTTCTTCTTCCGGGGGCGGGTAGAAGAAGAAGCGCTTCGTGTTCTATGGGGGCGGGTGCTTTCCTTGGCGGTTGCTTGCGTAGAAGAAGAAGCGCTTCCTGTTCTACCGGGAAAAAAGATGGCGGCTGTTTACCGAAGTTGCGAGATCGAAACTTTATGAAAATGAATCGTAATAAAGCGCACCGGGTTATAAGGCGCACTGTCAGCTTTTGAGAAAAATTGTGGTTTTTAGGTGCGCCTTATAGTGCGGAAAATACGGTACAAAGGCAAAATGAAATGATGGCACTCCTGGTTCAAGTACAAACCTCCCAATTGCTGCCACACAGACACATTTAGTGTTTTGAAGGTGACCCATTGCAGTTTCAGGCTTTCATAAAAGCATTTGAGCATTGTGTAGAGGCAAAAACCAATGATTGTGGTGACTGCTTATATTATCTGGAGCAGTTTACCAAAGGATATCCGAGAGATTTGGTGCGCAGTTGCCTCTATATGCCTACAGAGAGAGGCTATGCTACAGCAAAACGCCTACTAAGGGAACACTTTTGAAATCCTTAAAAAATAACAGCAGCCTACCTGGACAAAATCATGGTTTGGCCAAACATCAAGTCTGAGGATGTGAAAAATCTCCAAGCTTATATACTTTACTTGTGAGAATGCTCCAAGGCCATGGATGAGCTGCAGTACTTGGATGAGCTCAAAATGCCAGCTAGAATGAAGATTGTTATATACCCATATATATGGTTGGGCATTATTACACCAATAATAATAAGGACACGGAAACGTCGGTTGCTCTGTAGCTTCACATTTACTACTCTCCAGGTCAACAACAACTATGTATGATACAGGAAGTGACATCAAGAGCAGGAGGCATGATGGTAACTCAGCAGGGACAAAACTAGGACTGTTAATACATAACATCCCTCCCCTTTTACTTTTAAGGTTCCCTTAACAAAAATAAAATAACAAAATCAAAGCCAACTTCAAAATACACGTCAGTCTCTTTTGTGAAATATAAACTGTTCAACGATAACTTTAAACAAATACAACACTTGCCTGAACTAGAGAAGAGAATGAGGGTGGACTACCTCCATCCCAAACTGAACCCTGGGGATTATTCTGCCCCAATGACACGGGTCAGCGCCTAGACTACAATGACAGTCTATCTGGGGGTCGTCTTTCTCGTTGAGGGTAAACACGACCTCTAGGCACTTCGGTCACTGTAGATGGTGTGGGTTCTGGTCTGGGTGAAGTGAAACCTGAGGCAGGTACTCGTGCAGGTTCCGGTGTGCCAGGAGCAGATCCAGGTGTACTTCGAACAGCAGCCGTGTCTAGGGTTTGAGGCTGCTCCAGGGAAAAACACAGCTCCGGAACAAAAGATGTCGGCTGGCGTGAGTCATCATGAGACCCAGAAGTGTGCAGCAGTTGGTCGAGGTGTCTTCTCCAGATGCGATGTTCACTGGTTTCTACAGTATATGCGACAGGACCTGTTTTGGAAACAATGGTCGCAGGAACCCACTTTATATCGTTGGTGTAGTTCCTAGCAAGAACCCGGTCTCCTATCATAAAGCTCCGCAATTTTGCATTTGCCCGTCTTTCCACTTGAGCCTTCTGTTGCTGGTGCACAACCTCTCTTGTCTTTAGAGGTTTCAGGAAATCTAGTCAAGTGCGGAGTTGTCTCTTGAACATCGCTGAGGCAGGGGACACCTTAGTGGTAGCATGAGGGGTGTTTCGATATGCCAACAAGAAAGCATTGAGGCGCCTGTTAAGGGTTTGCGTGCTTGGAGAGGACTTGAGAGCTTTCTTCAGAGCCTGTACAAATCTTTCCGCAAGCCCATTTGTAGCCGCATGATAGGGCGCAGACTTGATGTGCTGAATACCATTCTCCTCCATGAATGCCTTAAATTCTTCTGACACCAGTTGTGGACCATTGTCGCTAACCAACTGCTGTGGCAGACCATTACGACTGAAAATGGATCTCAACTCTTCAATGGTTCTCTCTGACGAGGTGCTCTTCATGACAGCGTCCTCAGGCCATTTGCTATGAGCGTCAATTACAACTAAGAACATGTGGTTCTCCAGTGGTCCAGCAAAATCAACATGGACTCTCTGCCATGGTTCCTCAGGCCAGTCCCACGGATGCAAGGGAGCCAGCTGTGGGAGGTTTCTCAGTTTCTGGCAGGCAGAGCATGACTTGGCTTTTTCTTCTGTAGCTGCATCCAGGCTTGGCCACCAGAAATAGCTGCGTGCCAGTTCTTTCATTCGCACTACACCACAGTGCCCCGAGTGAAGCTCATCAAGCACTTTTTCTCTTAATGGTGGAGGAATAATGACACGATAGCCCCACAAAAAGCATCCAGGCTGGACTGAAAGCTAATTTCTCCTCATCAGATATGGCTTTAAGCTTTGGGTCATATCTCCTTTTCTGAAAGCAAGCAATGATGCCCATAACTTCAGGCAGGATTGGGTCATTGCGAGTGTGTCTCTTCACATGAGCTGAGGTCACTGGGGTAGCAGCCGCTTCCTTGAAGTAGAATATCTCAGCCTGGTTCGGCTCAATGTGTGTGACCGGCAGTGGAAGTCTTGACAGCCCATCAGCATTTCCGTGCTGATCTGCATTCCTATATTTAATGTCGTACTGGTGGGCAGACAGTAAAAGAGCCCATCGTTGCATACGGCTGGCAGCAAGCGATGGAATGCCAGTATGGGAACCAAAAATGGAGGTGAGAGGCCGATGGTCAGTCAGTAGCGTGAATTTTCTGCCATAAAGGTACTGGTGAAATCTTTTCACCCCAAACACTATAGATTGTGCCTCACGCTCAATTTGGGCGTAATTGCTTTCTGCTTTACTCAATGTCCTTGAAGCAAAAGCGATGGGCCTTTCATCGCCCGATGGCATTATGTGTGACACTAATGCCCCCACACCATAAGGTGAGGCGTCACATGCCAGCTGAATTGGCAATGTGGGGTCAAAATGAGTGAGCACCTCAGATTGTGACAGCGCTGTCTTCACTTCCTTGAAAGCTGTCTCACATTTATACGTCCACTTCCATTTCTTAGTTTTGTTCAGAAGCTCATGCAGAGGCTTCAATGCATTTGCAAGGTTAGGCACAAACTTTGCGTAGTATGTTAGGAGGCCCAGGAACGACCTCAGCTGACTTACATTCTTCGGAGATGGAGCCTCTACAACAGCCTTTACTTTTGATGGTGCCTTGTGGAGTCCTGTGCTGTCGATTACATGCCCCAGGTATTCAACAGAAGGCTGGATAAACTCACACTTATCCTTCCGAACTCTCAGGCCATATTCCTCCAATCTTTGCAGTGTGATGTCCAGATTCCTCAAGTGTGACTGCTCATCCGGTCCCGTGATGAGCAGATCATCGAGATAGCACTGGACCCCTGGTATCCCACTGAGAATCTGGTCCCTGGCTCTTTGGAAAAGTGCTGGGGCAGAGGTAATTCCAAAAGGGAGCCTGCGGTACTTATACAGGCCTTTGTGTGTCACTATAGTCAACAACTCTTGTGACTCTGAATCCACATGCATTTGTAGATAGGCCTGACATAAATCTATCTTACTAAACTTCTGGCCTCCAGCTAGGCCTGCAAAAAGCTCCTCAATAAGGGGCAAAGGATACTTCTCAGCATGTAGGACAGGGTTCAATGTGACTTTAAAGTCACCACAGATCCGTGGAGTTCCATCCTTTTTCATGACTGGAACAATCGGTGTTGCCCATTCGCTTGTGCTCACTGGTTCCAGTACTTCACTCTTCACTAACCTGGCTAATTCTGCCTCCACCTTCGGTTTTATGGCATATGGAACAGGTCTCGCTTTGAAAGCTTTTGGCACGCTTCCTGGTTTCACTGTCAGCTTAACTGTAATGTCTTTCATGCTGCCAAGTTCTCCATCAAAAACGGGGGAATGTGTCTTTAGAATCTCCTGTAGTGGCCCTGTGTCCCCATCCCTAACTAGGAACACTTCCTGCCAATTCAGCCTGAGCTTTTCCAGCCACCGGCGGCCTAGCAATGCTGGCTGTTTGCCTTGAATGATATACAGTGGAAGAGTCTTTTTCTGTCCGTTGTGTTCCACTGTCACATCCCCAACTCCCAGCACTGGAACCGGTTCTCCTGTGTAGGTCCTTAACTTCAGCCGGGTTGGTTGTAGCACAAGGTGCTGCAGTTCCTCACTGTAAACAGCTTCTGATACCATCGATACGCGTGAACCAGTGTCTACTTGCATTCTTATAGGATGGTTCTCCAACAATGGTGTGACCCAATATCCATCATCACTGTCCCTGACAGATAAAACATGCACTGTGATCTCATCATCAGAGTCACAGTCGCTTGGCTCATCCTGGTCACGTTCCACCATATTCACCTGTTTTCTCTTGTTCCGTTGGAAACCACTTTTCTTGGTCTCAGTGTGCTGTTTGCTCGTTTGAGCCTTTTTCGCTTTACAGGCACGTTCGATGTGTCCTTTCTTCCCGCAGTTTCTACAGTCCAAGTCCTTACACCAACACTCTGATGACTGATGTCCCGGCCTCCCACAGCGGTAGCATGGATTGCCAGCTGTCGCCTTGTTTTGTGGCTCCAAAGACAATTTATTAACTTGAACTGAGGCACTTAACTGCTGTGCTTCATGGATAGCCATCTCCATTGATGTACTTATACGCACTGTCTTTTCCAGGTTTAGATCAGCCTCCGTAAGCAGTCGTTTTTGGATGGCCTCACTGCGTAGACCACACACCAGTCTGTCACGTATGGTGTCATTGAGTGAAAGTCCAAATTCACAATGTTCAGACAACCGTTTCAATACAGCTATGAACTGTGAGACAGATTCACCCTCCTCTTGGTTCCTTTTATAGAATCTGAATCTCTCTGCAATTAGCAGTGGCTTAGGAGAGTAGTGATCCCCCAATATTGTCACTATTTCCCTATAGGATTTGTCTCCTGGCTTGTCAGGCTGGAGTAGACTGCGCAATAGGGTGAATGTTTTACCTCCTATAACACTCAAAAATGTTGGCACCAAAACATCATCTTCAATTTTGTTAGGCAGTACAAAATTTTCAAACCTCTCAGTGTATGAACTCCACTGTTCTGTGTCCTCCTCAAAAGGTCCAATATGTCCAATCAGTGCAGCCATGTTCAAAAAAATGTCCCCAATATATTCCTCTGCTTCAGAAATTGGATGTATGTCAATGTCTTTTCTTCTCTTCTCCAAGTGTCCTTTAGCACGGAAACGTGCCTTTCTCTTGCAATAGTGCTGTGCTCTGTAACATGCTGGTCATCCACTCTCCAGCAAGTAGACAGCACCCCAGCTTGTATCCCGCGGTTGCTCGTTAATGCTCGTCAAAAAAAAACACGGACGGCCAAGGTAAACAATAAACACACAATGTGATGACGCACCACCTCGTCACCAATTGTTATATACCCATATATATGGTTGGGCATTACACCAATAATAATAAGGACACGGAAACGTCGGTTGCTCTGTAGCTTCACATTTACTACTCTCCAGGTCAACAACAACAACTTTGTATGATACAGGAAGTGACATCAAGAGCAGGAGGCATGACGGTAACTCAACTGGGACAAAACTAGGACTGTTAATACACAACAAAGATGCTCATACAAAAGCTTCCTTACAAACTAAGGGACCAGTGGAGAGGAAAAGCAGCTGACATTGTTGACAAACAAAAGCGACGTGCTCGTTTCACATACATTGTGAAATTTATTGAACAGCAGGTCAGAATTGCTTCAGATCCTGTCTTTGGCGACATTCAGGACATTCCTCGGAATAAAGCAATAACCAAACCCAAGCCTATACATCAAAGCAAATCACAGTTCAGAAAAAATAGTTTCGCAACTCAGGTGACAGTTGCCACTGAACCTAAACCGAATCCACACCTGAATAAGTTTGTGAACCGAGGCATGTACTTCTCCAAGACAAACTGTATTTCCTGTCTTTATTGTAAAAGTGGACATGCATTGGAGCACTGTCCAATACTGGGAAAGAAGGTACACAGAGAAAAGCTTGACTTTTTAAAAGAAGAAGGCCTGTGTTTTGGTTGCCTGTGCACAGGGCACTTGAGCAAGAGTTGTGACAGGCGTATCACTTGCTCTTACTGCAACAACACACATCCTGATGTTCTACATACTGACAGGAGGGATCTGGAAAGTGGAGAAAATAGCCAACTGCCAAAGATAAAAGCAAAGAGTTGCACTATAGCATCGACTTGTGGCCATACAGGGGCTGGCAACTATGGAATTTTACCTATCCTGCCCGTTCAAGTGAAGTGCTCAAAGGGCAGCAAGATAGTCCAGACATACGCTTTCCTAGATCCAGGAAGCATAGGGACCTTCTGTTCTGAACAGCTAGTGAACAGGCTGAACTCAGAAGGCTGAAGAACAAAAATCCACTTGTGCACCATGGGGCACAGTAAGGCGGTCCCTAGCAGCATTGTAAATGGCCTGGAAATCTCTGAGCTTACTGGCAGTATGTTTTTTTTAGCTTCCTGATGTGTTCACTCAAAGGCCTGTGTGTACTAACAATCTGATCAGTGAAGCAGAGCTCGATAAGTGGCCTTACCTCCAAGGCATCAAAATCCCTCGAATACCTGCCAACGTGGACCTGTTAATTGGTACCAACGTCTCCAAGTTAATGGAACCATGGGAGGTGATTAACAGCCACGGACGGACACGGACCCTATGCTGTCAGAACCCTACTGGGGTGGGTAATTAATGGGCCATTACAAGGCAAAGACCAGCATAATGGGAGCCCCACAGTTACTGTTAACCGCACAATCGTTAACAGGTTGGAGGAACTGCTTACAAACCAGTACATGAGAAACAAAGATAAGAGGTTCAAGGCATGGGGACGGCGTGGCGAAGTTGGTAGAGTGGCTGTGCCAGCAATCGGAGTGTTGCTGGTTACTGGGGTTCAATACCCACCTTCTACCATCCTAGTCACGTCCGTTGTGTCCTTGGGCAAGACACTTCACCCCTTGCTCCTGATGGCTGCTGGTTAGCGCCTTGCATGGCAGCTCCCGCCATCAGTGTGTGAATGTTTGTGTGAATGGGTGAATGTGGTAATACTGTCAAAGCGCTTTGAGTACCTTGAAGGTAGAAAAGCGCTATACAAGTATAACCCATTTATCATTTATTTGTTGCAAACAGGATGACAACAATAAAGGACCACACAGATGTGTTATGGAGTAATATTCACTTGCATGGCAAGTAGAGCCGTTCATCTGGAAGTGGCTTACTCCCTCGATACAAGCTCATGCATTAACGCTATCAGAAGATTTGTCTGTAGAAGAGGACAAGTTTCCCACATGAGATCCGACAACAGTATCAACTTTGTGGGAACAGAAAGGGAGCTAAGAGAGGCCTTGGCTTCCTTTGATCAAGCCCTTATCGAAAGCACAAAATGGAATCAAGTGGCATTTCAACCCTCCAACTGCATATCATTATGATGGCATATGGGAGCGCATCGGCAGAATGATCAGAAAGATCTTAAGTGCCGTGCTTCGCCAACAAACACTGGACGATGAAGACTTTCAAACTGTGTTGTGCGAAATTGAAACTATGCTAAATGATCGCCCCATCACAAGACCATCGGATGATCGCGGATGGTCGCGGGGATATATATATATATATATATATATATATATATATATATATATATATATATATATATATATATATATATATATATATATATATATATATATATATATATATATATATATATATATATATATATATATATATATATATATCCCCGCGACCCTGAAGGGAATAAGCGGTAGAAAATGGATGGATGGATATATATATATATATATATATATATATATATATATATATATATATATATATATATATATATATATATATATATATATATATATCCATCCATCCATCCATCCATCTTCTTCCGCTTATCCGAGGTCGGGTCGCGGAGGCAGCAGCTTAAGCAGGGAAGCCCAGACTTCCCTCTCCCCAGCCACTTCGTCCAGCTCCTCCCGGGGGATCCCGAGGCGTTCCCAGGCCTGCCGGGAGAGATAGTCTTCCCAGCGTGTCCTGGGTCTTCCCCGTGGCCTCCTACCGGTCGGACGTGCCCGAAACACCTTCCTAGGGAGGCGTTCGGGTGGCATCCTGACCAGATGCCCGAACCACCTCATCTGGCTTCTCTCGATGTGGAGGAGCAGCGGCTTTACTTTGAGCTCCCCCCGAATGACAGAGCTTCTCACCCTATCTCTAAGGGAGAGCCCCGCCACTCGGCGGAGGAAACTCATTTCGGCCGCTTGTACCCGTGATCTTGTCCTTTCGGTCATGACCCAAAGCTCATGACCATAGGTGAGGATGGGAACGTAGATCGACCGGTAAATCGAGAGCTTTGCCTTCCGGCTCAGCTCCTTCTTCACCACAACGGATCGATACAGCGTCCGCATTACTGAAGACGCCGCACCGATCCGCCTGTCGATCTCACGATCAACTCTTCCCCCACTCGTGAACAAGACTCCGAGGTACTTGAACTCCTATATATATATATATATATATATATATATATATATATATATATATATATATATATATATATATATATGTATATGTATATATATATATATATATATATATATATATATATATATATATATATATATATATATATATATATATATATATATACATAAAATAAATAATTGACTTTCAGTGAATTCTAGCTATATATATATATATATATATATATATATATATGAATAAAAGCAATACTTGAATTTCAGTGTTCATTTATTTACACATATACACACACATAACACTCATCTACTCATTGTTGAGTTAAGGGTTGAATTGTCCATCCTTGTTCTATTCTCTGTCACTATCTTTCTAACCATGCTGAACACCCTCTCTGATTATGCATTGCTGTGTGGCACGCACAAAAGTGCATTCATCAAATGCACTAGATGGCAGTATTGTCCTGTTTAAGAGTGTCACAACATTGCTGTTTACGGCAGACGGACTGCTTTACTGTAGACGTTCTTTATATTGTGGGAAAGTGGACTCAGGTCCGGCATGGAGCTGGAGGGGGCGTGGCCTCCAGCTCCGCCTGAATTTCGGGAGACTTTCGGGAGAAAATTTGTCCCGGGAGGTTTTCGGGAGAGGCGCTGAATTTCGGGAGTCTCCCGGAAAATCCGGGAGGGTTGGCAAGTATGGTCTAAACTAGCTTCATTTATATTCAGCAACCAGTAGCAGTAATAGTTTAGGACTTTACCGCTACACTTATTTTTAACACTTTCATGAATGGGGGCCCTTTAGCTGGATTTCTTTTTTTTATTATTAAAATTGCTCAAAAAAAAAAAAAAGAAATAAACTCAGCGTTATAAATGATTGACCTATTTAAGTCTCAATTACTTCACATCAAATATTCAACTTTTTTGGGGGGAGGGGGGATATTGCATATGTTTGACAAAAGTAGCATAAAAAAAAAAAAATATATATATATATATATATATATATATATATATATATATATATATATATATATATATATATATATATATATATATATGTGTGTGGAGGGAGGTGTGGCCAGCGCGCCTGCAGGAGCAAAGGTCACCGCCTCTGTCTGTGGTGCTGAGGACGAGCACCATCGGATGGGGGCGGGGCATGTGCTGACGGTGAGACACAGCTGACAGGTGATTAGATTTCCCAGGTGGTACGTGTTAATCTAAGCATCTGTTGTCTTTAACAGTAGGCAGCCGAGAGCAGGGGGGGAGAGAGGATACGGACGTGACTGAAAAGTCACGTTCTGCTGGAGAAAGACTTTGACAAAAATCTATGCACATTAAAACTTTGTTAAAACTGCACGCTTGGCTCCTGTGCCGTATCTACAGTGGAACTGCTAGAAACATCTTCCGCCCAATTAAAAAAGGACAGCTCATAGCCGAGGTGTCGTCTTCGAACTAGCGGCAGATGGAGGCTATGCAAGCGCAAATTGCGCAGCAGAATCAAGTGCTGCAAGCGCTGGTGGAGCGGTCCGGAGCGGGGACACCCGCGGCGGCAGCGCCAGCATTGGCGGCCGTGGGGATGCACCGGATGGTGGAGACGGGAGACCCGCAAAGTTTCTTGGACATGTTCGAGGTCACGGCAAAAGCATGCACATGACCTTATTTATTTTTTGTTTATCTTTAATATATTTGTTAGATTGAATCTAAGTTTGCATATATTCAAGTGTGTCTATATTTGTTGTGGGCACTAGGTGACAATTACCTTGGTAATTAAAGGGGGTGGGTACTGTAAGGGGTGGGGTTTACTATGTTACATATTGTAAAATGTGCAGATGCCTCAACTTGCTGTTGCCATGATCCATTATACTGTACTGTCTGCAAAATTCAATACAAATATTTGATTAAAAAAAAAAAAGCATGCACATGGCCAGAAGAGGAGTGGGCGGTACGGCTATTGCCGCTGCTAGCGGGAGAGGCGCAGCGAGCAGCGCTCAGCTTGCCACCAGCGACCCGGGTGAATTACCGGGACATGAGGAGAGCGGTGCTGGACCGGACGGGAGGATCGAAAGAGGACCACAGGCGCCGGTTCCGGACACTGCGGCTGGGACAGAAAGAGTGGCCTTTCGCCCTAGGACAACAGCTGAGGGACGCCGCGGCGCGCTGGCTGCAACCAGGAGAGGTCAGTGACATTATGAAAAAAATAACTGTGGAACAATTTTTGGAGGCAATCTCGTCTGCGTGGATCCGCTACCATCAGCCTCAGGACCTGGCAGCAGCAGTGGCGTTGGCAGAGGACCACTTGGCTGTCCACCGCGAAAGGAGGAAGGAGGAGAAAGGTGTGGAAGCAGCGGAGCGTCCAATGCCGGCCGAGGGAGCCCAGCCGTGGCCACGGCCACGGAACAACCCCATTATGCTTTCTTCCCCTTAGGTCCTGGCCGCTACCGACGCTGTGTGTCCCCTGCAAATTGCTCCTCGAATGCCTTGGCAGGCGTGCTGGAGGTGTGGGCGGCTCGGACACCTACAGAGAGAATGTCCATCTATGGAAGTAGGGCAGGTGATCCGGGTTGTCGAGCCTTTGGTGCCCTCCCCCGAGCCAGGAGAGACGTACTATGTACCGGTAAGGATACAAGGGAGTATACACCGAGTGATGGTGGATTCGGGCTGCGAGCAGTCCATGATTCACCAAAACCTCATTCGACCTGGGGCATTGAAATAGGTTACACGTGTGCGGGTTAAATGTGTGCATGGAGATAGTCACGAGTACCCCATGGTGCCGGTGGAAATTTTTTTCAAGGGGGAAAAGCATAATGAAGGTGGCTGTAAGTTTGCGCCTAATGCACCCTGTAATCTTGGGAACCAATTGGCCGGGGTTTAACGGGTTAGTAAAGCAGTGCGCAGGGGTGCGTTCATGACCGGTAGGAAAAGGGGATAGCCGCGCTGTTCTCAGCTGCGACGCGAGATTATCCGACGCTGTTGGGGGGAGGGGGAAGGGTAGTCGGCGGGGACTTCGCAAGAGGTTTCCTCTGTTCTCCAATGGCGCCCCATGGATGATTTTTTCACTCGAGCAGTCTTGAGATGACACTCTGCGCGTGACCTGGGACCAAGTGATATCAATTGATGGGCAGCTGGTTCGCCCGGGGATAGCGCGGGGTTTCTCTCACTTTGCATTAACTAGGGACAGATTATACAGAGTGAGTCGTGACACTCGGACAGGGGAAGAAATCACCCAATTGTTGGTGCCAAAAAGCCGTCGAGAAATGATTTTCCAGGCGGCACATTTCAACCCGATGGCCGGTCACATGGGATATGATAAAACACTCAACCGGGTAATGGTCCGTTTCTATTGGCCAGGCATCCGGGCAGACGTGCGCTGCTGGTGCTCGGCTTGCCCAGACTGTCAACTAGTCAACCCAGCGGCCACCCTAGGGCGCCTTTGCGGCCATTGCCACTCATAGAGGTCCGATTTGAGCGAATTAGCATTGATCTCGTCGGAACATTTCACCCGAGCACCCAGGGATATCGCTTTGCGCCAGTCCTGGTGAATTATGCAACGCGCTATCCCGAAGCAGTACCGCTGCGCTCCATCTCTGCAAAGAGTGTCGCGCAGGCGCTGTTTCAAGTTATCTGCCGAGTCGGAATCCCGAAAGAGAGTAGGCGCGGCCGGACCACGTCCTGGCCTAAGTCTGGCGGTGGAGGTATGTGGAGGGAGGTGTGGCCAGCGCGCCTGCAGGAGCAAAGGTCACCGCCTCTGTCTGTGGTGCTGAGGACGAGCACCATCGGATGGGGGCGGGGTATGTGCTGACGGCGAGACACAGCTGACAGGTGATTAGATTTCCCACATGGTACGTGATAATCTAATCATCTGTTGTCTTTAACAGTAGGTGGCCGAGAGCAGGAGGGGAGAGAGGATACGGATGTGACTGAAAAGTCACGTTCTGCTGGAGAAAGACTTTGAAAAAAATCTATGGACATTAAAACTTTGTTAAAACTGCACGCTTGGCTCCTGTGCCGTGTCTACAGTGGAACTGCTAGGAAGCAACTTCTACTATATATATATATATATATATATATATATATATATATATATATATATATATAAGTGGACGTGCAGTCATCATGGAAAGAAAAGAAAAAGTAAAAAGAAAAAAAAAAATTAACTTGTTATATGTATCCAGTGATTATACTATAAAGTTATTTTCCATTTAACTTCACCAGTTTTACATTATTTTTATTCAAAATCGCTGAATTTTCACATTTGCCGTTCAAATACTGAGAAGAGACGGTGCGGTGAACAGCAGCCAGTTGAGGCACGTCACTCAGTGCCGCAACATGGATTGCGCAATGACTCGGCTAACTGCAGACTGCAGGTGTACCTAATTCACAACTCCTACAACACGAACATTATTGTTTTTGCACTTTTTGGCTTCTTATTAAATAACTTTTGTAACCTATTTTCATGGGCTTTCCTCTTTGTGATGTTAAGTTCCTGTTATGCGCTGTTATACAGTATATGCCTTGAGCTCTTATTTTGAAGGCGCTAAGAGCAGAAGTGATGTCACGTTGCGGAGGTTTTTGAAAGAAGGTAAATAAAGTGGTCCTCGTGTAAACTGGAGCCTCCGTGTTTGTTATTTTGTAGTTTCATACAGTATAGGCGACATTTATAAACCCTCGGTTACACTTTTTTAAATAGAGTCAATCTTGCACGTGGAAAGTTTAAGTGAGGGCTTTAGTTGCGGTGCATGGACTTAATTTCTAAGTAAAGGTAAGACCATAATAAAGTTTTTTTTTAATTAAATGTGCTTTTTTGTGTGCTACAGTTTGTATGTGTAAAGTTAAAGTTAAG